>NC_080633.1:34051317-34228817 GCF_027579445.1 Ammospiza nelsoni | reverse complement strand
GTTGTGTCATTATCTGTCATCTTGCAAATAAACAGTTCAGTTAGGTGTGTGCATTTGAGAACTGCAACTATGGCAGTCTGCCTGTATTTTCAATTGAAAGTGTGTGCCTTGTCCATATTGATCTGAATTTAACACCAAATATTCAGTAAAGAATTTTTTTTTAAAGTAACTTTGCAATCAAAGATTGCTTGTCTTGGGAGAAAGTAGAGGAAAAAGATTGTAATGATGCAGCAAACTTTTATCTGGTGTTACATTTGGAGGATATTTTGGCTACTATCAGTGCATGCATCTTAAATGGACTAAAATTTTATTTTTAAACTTCCTCCTTTGATTTGGACAGTGCTGAATGGTAAGAATTTCTGTAAAATTGGATGCATCCTGTCTTTTGTTAATAGAGCATAGGCAACACTGTAGTTAGAATCTTCTGAAACACAGTACTAATAAATACAATTAATGTTATTTTAATGGACATTTTTATGTTGCAGTGATCAGTGTAAGCTTTCATAGTGAAGTACATTTAGTACATATGGTATTGCTGCAGTACTAATTACATTTATTGGAATGGCTTTTGCTCTGTGTCTCAGCCCTGCTTTTGTGCGGTGGACTGTTTCATAGAGGCATGCTGATAAAATATATGCTATGAACGCAGCAGATGATATTAGAATAAATAAATGTTGAAGTTGGTTATAGCTGTCTGAAGGCCTCTTAGTTATGAAATACGTGTCCGGGTTAGTCCCAAGGGTTTTGAGGCTAACTGTGTCAAGAGAATGTGTGCTGAAAGGAGAGTCTGCTCTGTATGGAGCCTTCTAAATCTGTTGATATAAGCTCTGCCACAGTATACCACTTCTTATTTTTACCATTGCCATTCCTCAATGCTCAGAGGTTTCAAACAAAAATAGGGTCCTGTTGTGATGTGTACTCTGCAAATAAAGAAGATGGGGTGTACAATCCAGCATGGTGCCTAAGGGTGCTTTTATAAGGGTGCTTATAATATTAGACTTGGAATGATAAATAGTGGAGTGCTGTCATTGCAGCAGCGCCCTTGGGCTAAATGGCTGTTCTGGGAAGTGGGGCCAAAGACCATGGACATGGTACATGTGCAGCCTTGGAGTTATGACTCCTGAGGACAAAACTTGTGTCTGTCTGGCACTGGATGCTAGAGCAGGTGTATCCACATCTTGATTCAGAACTGCAGGAGGATAAATGGTAACATTACCACACCACACTCAGTAGTTTACTGCTTCTGCATGGATAGTTGTGCTGTCCACAAAGCAGTATCAGACCTATGCCAGGTGTTTAATTTAGGTAAATGCATCCATGATTCTTGAATAAGAACAGATATACAAAGTGAAAGACTCTCAGGCCTAATTTGCTGATGATTTATTTAATTTTTTTCCAGTTGTCATGCAATGTTTCTCATGCTGGCTTCTGCTGGGGTAGAAGAACTGTTTTTTTTTAATTGCTGACATGCTTTGGGGCCTGAAGTATTTATTAAATTTTTAATAAGAGTAAACTGAACGTGTGGTATAGTATAATACTGAAGACTGAGGCCACAACGCAGAAAGGGACATTAAAAATAGAAAAGTAATAGGATATTTTCTGATGCACTTCTAGTGAGATGTTCAAAGCTGATCAGAAAGAGCTCTGGAAGGAGAGGATAAAGCCAACAAATCTCTTCATGTTAGCTTCATTCCTTGGAATGTCATAACCCGGGGGAAAGGTGATTTCTGATTTATGTGCTGGTTGTGGCTCTCCCTGAAGCAGCTGACCTGTTTTGGAGCACAGTCCCTGACACCTGTGCAGCCCTTTTCTCTCAGCTCTCCTGGGCAGATGGCTTGGGGATTCTATTTCTGAGAGTCTAGCTGGCAACAGGGCCTGTGCCCAGTGGAGGTGGCACACTCACCCTGTGATGAGGGCTGTGGCAGGAGAGTGGGCATGTGTAGGAATAAAGAGCTCACTTGGTGAAGAATTTCCTTGAAGAGGAGAGGTGCCAGTGAGTAGAGTGCAGAACGTGATCTGGCTAATGCAGAGGGGTCAGCCCTTCATGAACAGAGGGGACCATTAAATAGAACAGGAGCCTCAGGAAGATGGAACTAAAAATATGGAGAAAGAGGAGATAAAGAAGGGGAAATGATGAGAGTTTGAGAATGGGAAGCAGCAGGGAAAGTCACATTACTGGACATGAGCAAGACTGTAGGACTGTGCAGGAGAAAGGGTCTTCCCAGACATAGGTACTTAACGTCAATAAAGGGAATGGATGGAATAGAAAAAAAGTAGGGTGGGGGAAATACGGTTTCTTGCAAGCACATTTTTTGTCCAGCTTCTGTGGAAAAACTTTACTGCATTTTTGTTAGAGATCTCTGGCAAATCCATGTGATTATGGGAGTAAACTGCTAATGTCTCTCTATAAGTGAGTGGAGAGAGATTAATCTTTTCTACTGCTTTGTCCAGAAGACCCTCCATCTACTCTCTTACCACCTAAGGGGCAATATCTGTTAAAAGTGTACTTCAGGGTGACGTTCGTGGTGAGAGAGAAGATGAGTCTGAACAGCCCACTCTTGATGTGGTGATGATCGATATTGTAGTGTGAGTATGGTCAATCAAATGGTCAAGTCAGGCTCTAACAAGAGTGTCCCAGACTTGATGGCTTTGAAGCTGTGGTTTAAAAAGGAAATGCAGGGCTAAAGGGCTGCATGCTAACCATTGGGATTTAAGTTTGAAAGCTACAGTTCTTCCTGGAAATTTGATGTAAACCATAACAATTATGGTAGAAATTAGTTTCCTGAATTTCAGACTTTTGTTTCATGTGCTTTCTTTCACCTGAGGCAATCAGAGATCCTTCTAGTTCTCCCATATATGCCTGCTAGGTTTGTGGTACCTCCTGTAGTCAGTGTATATTGATTAATAGCACTGCCGGGCTCAGCTCCTAGCTTTGGATTACAAGCCTATTTCCTGTGTCCTGTATCTGCTTTCACAATCTGCCATTTCAGCTTTCTGCTCTTTCCCATCTTGAAGGTTAGAAGAGGATTAGGAAATGGGGAGAGATGGGTGCTGGAAGTCAGGCAGACCAAGGGAAGTCCCACAAGTTCCTGGATGTTCTCACGGCTGCTCTGGGATCTGAAGTTCTCTTGTGTCTCTAGAGGGAGGGGAAAAACTGGCTCTGTGACATCTCATTGCAATACTGCCACATGTTTCATTCCCAAGTAAAGTGAAAATTTTGAATTTGTTGACTTATAAAGTTGGCCACAGAAACACATGAAAAAAATACATGCAACATTTAAGAGGATCCACTGCAGAAATGTCCGGGAGTACCCTTGTTTTGACATGCTGTTGTTGTTTTCTGCTGTTCTTAAGATATTCTTATGGGAAAGAAAGGCTGCATTTTTTTGTGGTAGTTTTTAATGCTTCAGCAGCTGATGTTTCTGTCTGTTGGGACACTTGATCATGAAAACAGGCCTTCAAGCAGACTCAGTTTACTGTATAGCATATGCCACAAGTGTGACACAGCATCAAAAATGTCCTTTTGTATGTGTGTTGTAGAGCTGATTTTAGGTAATGTAGTAACTCTTAGAATGGGGGCTTAGGGCATCTGGCAGTTTAGCCTGATATCTGCATGAAAGTCTCATAGGTTAGCACCAAAAGCACTTAGGTGGTAGACAATGGCCAGAATTGTAGCCCAGGTTGAACACTGGACTTCCCAAAGTAGCAGACCTGTCAATTTTAGTAAAGATCAGGACAAACAGGAAACTCAGTGCCACTAAATATAGAATTATTTTTATGTCTTCAATTTTGTGGAATAGTCTGCTAAAAGAATTATGCAAAAGATTCTGAATTTTAAAGTTTAGTCCTGTAGTGCTCACAGACTCCTTCAATACTGAGGGTGTTCTCTTTAGATGACCCTAGATTACTGTTTAGGTGAATAATTTCAGCATTGATTTTTTTCTTAAAACAGTAGATAACAATTTGTTTGTAGAGCACCAGCTGTGTTGGCCCTAATCATGTCTCCGTTAGGTGAGGATGAGGTGTAGCACTCAATGTTGTTGCATAAGACATATTGTCAAAGGACTTTCTTTATGGATTGTGAATTCAGGGTATGTGTATTATTACCAAAATCCTGCTGGGGTTATGGTAAGGAATTGTAGCTGATCAGTTTGGAGAACTGTGCAGTTTAATCTGTGGCATGTATGTTTTTGGTTTGATAAATTAGTTCTTCTTGTTTTATGTTCACTTGCTTGTGTAAAAAGCATGGTTTGTACTAAGCTTCACTAGTAAGTGCCAGTGACAAACTTTGAAAGATTTTAGTTTTGCTTGTTGCTTCACCAGTGAGCAAATGTGAACCATTTCTTCTCCCTCCTCTGTCACTGGTGCAACTGCGCTCTCCAGCACTGAATAAACGGCTCCCTGTTGGAACAGCAGACATCTGGAAGACTCTTCACAGTACTTCACATAGCAATGCTCTGACTCAGCCATTAGTTGTCAGAGCTCAAATTGGGGTCATCTCAAGAAATCTGTAATGCCTTTTACTCCTAGCTGGCCTGAAAATCTGCTTAATGTTGTCATTCAAAATTTACATGGTTTCATTAGGCTTATTAAAAGCAATGAAAAATGCAGCACTACGTAGCACTGATAAAGCCTTTTTACCTTGCTATTTCAAATCACGTTTATGGACGATGGATTTAGCTTCCAACTAGCCCTGGGCAGAGGTATTATCTCCATTTTATGGACAAGAAAACTGAGTTAGATTCAATGACATGTCCAAGGTCATACGTAAGAATGATGGTATTGGGGAGAAAAAGATGTCCAGATTTCTGCCTTAATTAAGTGATAATTTTTTTGAATAAACTCAGTGTCTTGGAAAAGATGCATTGATGTATTTGTCTTTAGGGTTTTAAAAATGATTTTGAGGATTAATTTTGCAAGCCATGAATCAGTATTTCCCTAAGAAACAGTATTCTCACGATGGAGAATATTAAGAATTCATCCTTTTTTGTAGACTTCAGTTCACTGCTTCCTACAAAAACTTTGTTGTAGTCCACTTTGGCTCTGTTGTTGTCTGCCTTTGTGAAATGAAGCTGCCCTCATTATTTAGCTTTCTTCCATTTGCATATGTACAAGAGGGAACAGCTGCTTTCTGCAGGGATTTTGTGTACTCATTCATATTCCCACAGTGGTGTCCTTGTTCTGAAACACACTGCTACCCTGTGGAAAAGCAGAATAATACATGGACAATATAGCAATCAGTCTGTTATTAAACATTTGGAACTACAGCCTTAAGGGGAAAAATATAAACACAGAGTGATAGTTTTAAATCTGAATCAAGTGCCATATAATGATGATGTATAAGAGTCTCTTCCTCTTAAAACCACTGGAAAGCTACAGGGAAAATTCTTTTGGAAAGAAATTTTGCAGTCCTCTTTAGTTTTTGAGAAACAAATCTAATTTTATTAGAGTGTTTTTTTGTTTTAAAATTTAAAATTAAATTTAAAGTTTAAAATTTAAAATTTATCACATTTTCAAAATGTGATAATGCTTATTCCTCATTTGAAGGTGATCTTGGACATTCCATCTTAACTATTGCTATATCCATGCATAGAAAATTATATTGATATAAACTTGAGATAAACTTGAGATTTCCAAGCATTATCCAGACAATTGTTCATTTTCCAAAGATTTATGAATAGTGAGGGAGTCACAGGAGTTTTGTCCTTCCTTCCTTCCTTCCTTTTTTTTTTTTAGTAACATTTTTACTGTGCATTTTCTGATGCTCAAACAGAGATTTTAAGAGAACTAAAGCTCTAGCTGGACATGTACACAATAAAAAAATACAATTTGTACATGTCATGTAAAAATGCAACATTTCAGTGACTTCTGAGAACTTTGCTTTTTAGAAAAAGCAAGTGCATTCACTTTGGTTTTGTCTTTAAAATTTTTAAGAATTATAGTGACTTTGAGGAAGCATATACAATTTAATCCCAAAGCATCAAGGTATGCATATACATGAGGTGGTGGAAACCTGTGCTGTTAGAAAGTCTTAGAAAGTGATACTTACAAGTGCATCAGTCATTTAAAGTAATAAAAACTAAGTCTGATTCTGAAGCAAATGCTTCCCTACTGGAATTTTCTTTCTTGCTATTTTGTCGCCTTCTACTATTGGTCTTGTTTTAGTAGTAGCAGAGAGTATTAAAATATTTTAAAGAGAGAGGAAAGCACTTACTGAATTATTAATATTCTGTTTATGGATATCTGAAAAAAATGGAAGGTCATAGTCTGACCTAGAGACCTTGGCAATGTCCTTTAAACAAGCATTAATCATATGTAGTGCATCAAATCATCATGTGCAAGATAACACTAGTGACCTCTCCAACTGAGAATAACAAATGACTCTTAATTTTCCTTTCTGTACGTGACAGAAGTGTTGACAACCTCTGTATATTTTTTCTTTTGTCCTGTACCTAATCAACTGATCATTTTCAACACAAAATTTTCCTTGAAGTTTTTCTTTTCACTCCTATTTCTGCATGATAGGTACCTGTGTAGTGAAACATTTAATGATTAGTCATCATATAGGCACGTTTAGGTCTAAAATCAAAATACTTTCTGCATCTTTTATGAAATGACATACTGGAAAAAGCATCAGATTACATTAGCTAGTTTAAATATATAAAATTTATAAAGCTGTTCTTCAAAATGCAGGTAATGATACACCATGCTACAACATTCTTGGGGAAGATGCATACTGCCAAAAACATTTTTTTGGATGAAATCTTTGTTCATATGAAAAACCTGACAGAATCATCATGATTTTCTACATCACCTGCATGAAAGCTACTTAGAAGTCCTAAGAAAGGGTGATTAGTATTTGTAACAGGAGTTGTGATGTGCTCAGAGACATGTCTTTAAATGCAGTTGGAAAGTCTGAATAAATATTTTAGGGCTAAACTGAAGACTTAATTGCCTGTCAGCTGCTGAAAAGATCTTGTTAAACCAATTATAACCCTACAATCCCATAGTCTTCATTCTGTTATGGGCTACAGTGCAGCTGTAGGGTAGTGGAGGAATCCACAGGATTGGTGTGCCTTAAAGAGTTAACAGGCACTTTAGGCAATATTTCATGACCCTTGTTGCCTTTACAGAAATTGCATCAGGATTTCAGCATTCTGGCCTATAAGTCTTGCCATTGCTCTGCCACCTGCACTCTGATCTCTCCAGCTGGTTTCCTTCTCCCATTTTTGTAGCCTGGCCATAAGTATGAGCCATGGCTGCTTGGCTGAGCCCTGCAGAGACTTGGAGCTCATTCTCCATCCTGCTGTTCATTCAGCTCTTCACCATGGATTTGGAGGCAAAAGCAGTGTGCCATGTGTTGGCACCTTGGGATGCTGCACATCAGGAGTCTGGCCTTGCTTTGTCTTTCACTGGTGATGCCAATTCTCAAAATGTCTCCCCAGTTTTTCCTGATGGAATTTCACTGAATGGCAGTGGGACAAAGTTCACAGAAGTCTAATACATATCAGGATTTTCCTCTAGCTGCTGACCTTCTTGGTGGCATTTGTTTACTTGCTTGTTCTTTTTGGCACTCACATTTAGAGACCAAATTAGCAGCCTCTGGTGCTAGTTGCTAAAGCTGAATGGTTCACAGAAGAATGCATGAGTAGAGAAGGATATCACATTAAATCTCAGAAGGCTCAGCATTTTGAAGTACCATGGAGCATCTTTTTAAAGAGTCATAATGATTGGCTAAATAAACTCTGTGTTTTAGCTATGTTGCTAGAAGCTTTCAGGAAAAACCTGGAGTGGTGGTTTCAATCTCCATCCACTGGTCAGTCCAGACCAAGTACAGTTGGACTTTTTCAACTAATCAGCTAGGAAAATTGCCATTGGGGTAAAGTGAAACCTCTTGTTTGATTGTATAGGCAATGTCTAGGGTACTCATGGTGTTCACATCAATTGCTCTTTCCATTGATTCCTTGGGGTATTAACAAATTAGAGAAGATTAGACATTCTTTCCACAATCCAATTAAATATTGAAGCTACATTTGAGTTGTAACATTATTGCTTTGCTAGAGTCCACTGTGAGAGTTTTACCAAGGTTTAAAATTTCTAAGCCATATCATATTCTGTATTACAGAAATCTTAAAAAAAAAAATACTTTGTGCCTCAGCTTCCAGCTCAGAGAGCTCTGAATTATGAAAATCTGAATAACAGAAGAAAAATTAGTGAATTGAGTCACTCAGCAATTTATAATCCTTCACATACCTATGCAAAGTCTTTTTTTCCTAATGGACTGACATTCTAATATGCTTTTTTACCAGTAAGATTCAGATTTCATCCTTCTTTAATGACTTGCCTCAAGGGGAGATCTAGAATTTTAGTTTTAGAAAATTATTTCTGTTCTATGTTTTAGTTTCTAATTGGCTAAAACTCTTGCAGAACTTGCATAGAGAATGTTTTATATACTGCAGTGTACTGTGTAGGATAATAACTCTGCCTAAATTTCCTCTTCTGCTTGACCTCAAGAGGACACCACAAATGACTCGGGGGTGAAATTCAGCATTTGCATCTGTATCATCATAGGTAGCTTCAGGTGGTTAGTCCAGTCTCTTAGTTTCAGAAAGTTACTTGCTTTTAATGGTGGAAGAATGAGAGATTGGTGTGTCTTTTGGTATTTTTTTTCTTTTTTCTTCCCATATGCTGACTTGTTTTGTGCTGCAGCTCACATCTTTCACCCTTCAAGTGTTATTATTCAACAGTGACACCTTCACCTTTCTGTGTTTAAGAAGTAAGTGATAAATTTTAGGCTGTTTCATATTGTACCATGTCTTCAGCCACTTTTTTTTGTATTTTAAGACAAGTTTCAACAGTGAAACAATAGAACGTACTGATTTTTGAGTTGTTCATTCATTTAAGAAAGTTCTGTTGGTCTTTGGTTTGATGGCCTTCAGAGTGTTGGAAGTTCATCATTGCCTCCTATCAGTACTCTTCGTGTAGGTTTTTCTTTTTTTTTTCCTCCCGTGGATGTATAAAATAGTCAAGCACATCAAGTTTGTGATGTATGCTGTGACTGTACCTGATGACTAAGTCAGTGTTCTGTGCTCTGCCAACTTTGCTTAAGTTCATTTCTGAATCCAGGTTGCATTTCTAGGGCCAGCTGGATAATTTGGGCTCTGTAGGATAGTAATTAATGTACAGTGCAAACCAGCCTGTTTCAGTTTCTCTTCTGACCATCAGTATCTCTAATTTTTCTCTTAAAGCTTACTTTCTTTTTCAAACAATCAAACCCCCACTTTGGTCTGCCTAGCAATTTTTTTTGTGCTGTCTTTCCATAGATCAAGAACTACTGTTAGGAAAATTTTAAGAAGTAGACAGTTGTGCTGTTCTAACACTGAGTTCTGTACGGACATTAAAATTGTTATGCCTTGTACAGCTGATACAGTATCATGCTTCTCTGAAATAAGTTACCAAGAACCACAAGAACTATGATGATTGATCATGCAAATTAGCTCTTTAAGGATTTCTACTTTATTTGTCCTTAAATACAAGTTCTTCCATTTGTACCTTATAAAATATTTTCAGATTTACTCCCTTAAGTTGTCAATTTATTTGAATATTTTATCTTCTACTGTTATGTACAATGGCAAATTAAGCATGAACAGCTTCATTAATATAAAAGATTAGTATGCCTTTAGGTGTAACTGGGACTACCATCCACGTTAATTCTTCTTAGTTGTTTAGAAAAATAAGCTTTGATTAATATTTGCCTCTTGTGGGGGTAAAAATATCAAAATGGAGAAAAAGCCTGAAGGACTATGCATGTCTTTGTCGTAAACTTCAGAGCTTCAGAGGTATATGTAGGTGTAACTAAATATTTTTGTCTCTTTTTAATAAAGTTTATTGTTTTTTACTTTCTCACTATGGACTTAATGGCGACTTTTTTTCTCTTAATAAAGAGAAAAATCTTAATAATCTTAATTTAGTCTTACTGCTTCAGCTCATTTTTTGAATAAAAGATGCTAATTTACTTGTATTTACACAGATGGCCATCTCATTTTTTCATTGAGCAATATGCTATAACACATTATTTTCCTGCTGGTTTTCTGTTTCCATAGAAATTTCTTGATTAAAAAACCCTCTTTGTGTGACTTCACAATTACAGTAATTTTAACTTTAGTAATAAAAAAAAGGTCAGGAGGGTACTTTTTGGGTCCATAAAATATGGCAGTAGATGCTGTCTCAAAGAAATAATTAAATGGAGAAGTGATAATATGTGTGAGAGGATCTTTCTGAGAGTATTTGTAAACTTCTGATTTCTAAATGTTGCCTTCAGGCTTGGTAAGAAAAGCTCAGTGTTTGTAAAGATTATCCTGACAGCAATATGCTGGGTCAATTGTCAAGACATGTTTAGCACAGGGGGATGTATTAATCTGCTACAGCTACCACTGTAAGTGGTTGGAATAAATAGAGGGCTCAAGCAGATGAAGAGGGATTAACTGTGTAAATTGAGCAAACTCTTCAATCACTAAACCACTGATTTTGCAAAGGATTAGTCTGCTTTTGCAAATATTGATTACTGATTTGTTTCTGGGAATGAAGATGATATAACTTGTGCAGTTGGTATGTAGTAAGCTATGTGAAGTGTACATCATTCATATTAATGGGGTTGTCATAGGCATTACAGAAACTGACAGATTTATTAGAGCAGCGCTCTTAACATTGCCATAGTTAAAGTTGTGTCAGCATTTCCATTAAAAGTTCCATTTTCTTTTTTTTTGTGTTCATAGATCAACTTTAATATTTACTCCGTTGAAATTTGGTAATACCACTTTATAGCTTTGACACAATTATTTTTGTGCTCTTTTAAAGAGAACTGAATTAACACATTTTATATTAGAAGAAAATACTATATATTAGTTTAAAACAAATATTTGCAGGTTTGAATTCTTTGTTTTGAGGGCAACCTTTGGGTCATACTGTGTATGTTCACAAGTTTCATTGTGCCTGGTTGGTAGAGAAGTGATGTGTGTTAGGCAGTTGCTATAAAGTGAAAATAACTGAGGAATTTTTGTATAAATGAGCTCTTTTGCTTGTATAAAGGCTTGTCTATTTTTTTTTCTCCAGTGCTGCTAGTTTATCTGATAAAAGTTATTATGTTGCCTACAAATCCTGTCCCACTGATGTCCACAGACCACAATACTATCACTGAATACTGTCACCAAACCAAGCAATGCTTCTCTGTTATCAGGTTCAGTTTATTCATACACCGTTAATGTTACAACTGGTTCAAATGTCAACAGTGGCTGTATTCACTGGGTGGTTTGTCTTTCTAATCCTTGATTAGATTTATTTGCAGACATAGGCTTAAGGAAAATTCAGGTGTGGTGTGAGAATCAAGGGACAAAAATGAAAGTTAAATGAGTTTGGAAAAATTCCTACTGCCATTTATCCATCCACTTCATCATTGTAAAAGTCTTAAGTTGTAAAATATGCCCGTTTCTCCTGATGTGTCATCTTTTTCCTCTTACACAGATATCACAAAACTCAATCACAGCTCTTCTCTTGATTCTCTCTTTCCCAAATTGTGACTCCTGTTGCAGCATATGATAGTATCTGTGATTTATTAACTTCCAATCCCTTAATTTTGGGATCTCACATGGCAGATGCTGAAGAAACTTATATGTGTTTACTATAGGAAAATATAATTGTTTCTAACTGTAAATAAAAAAATATTATTTCAGATATTTCTACTTGATACTACAGCCAGCAAGAACTGCAAGGGTCATCTGAGAAACATTGTGTAGCTTGGTGTAACTTAGAAAGATCCTTGAAAAATTAAAATTGATATTTCCATTGACTAGATGTAGCAAAATGGGATTTATGGGAGAATTGGAACAGTTGGTCAGATCTCCTCTCTCTTGTTCAGAGACAGCTTCTGCCAGAGTTCATGTTGCTTGTGTCTTCAAGTGTATGTTGTTTTTTTTTTTTTTCTGGAACCTCCAAATGAACTAGAAA
The DNA here is from genome assembly GCF_027579445.1 of Ammospiza nelsoni. Lineage (NCBI taxonomy): Eukaryota > Metazoa > Chordata > Aves > Passeriformes > Passerellidae > Ammospiza > Ammospiza nelsoni. The sequence goes on along the minus strand of NC_080633.1, from coordinate 34,216,814 downwards.
ATATTAGTACAGTCATTCAGAAAACTTGGGAGTTGATATTGGAAGGTGGTTCTTCCTGTCATTCTCAGTATACTCCAAGGTGAATGGCAACTGAAATTTACATCTGGAAAGCTTTCAGGAAACACAGGAGTGTTCTGCTGGCTTCCCACAGTGTGCTCTGCTGGTTTCTTACAGTGTTTCCCTTGTTCTTTTCCGTTAGGTCCCATGCAATTACAGCAAAACAGGAGAGTACTTTATCTTTGTGGTAGCCACCTCCTTGTGAGAGGGAGTTTGAAAACAGTGATGTGTTTTTTGCACCATAAAACCTTTGGATTTTTATTGCCTTTTTATTACCTCTTTCAGAGTATTTGGAAATAAAGCCACTGTATAAGTCACTTTTGATTTCCTTGCCTTTAATTTTTCTCATGGTCTTGCTCTGTAGATTGATTTTTCTACAATGTGCAATGTTATTGTTGCAGGAGACTGTAATTCTACCAGAACTTCCCACTTCCACATACTGAATTATATTTGATATGCATTTTGTGTGCTGCTGTAAGGAAAACTTGAAAGACTTGTATGAGACTTTCTTCTTCCGTTATTAATTTAAAAAGGCTTGCCTTTACATGCAGACTGAATGTGTATAGTGTAAAGTCATACCTCCATGTTAAACCAAATTAGCTTTCAAATGCAGAGGAGCTTTGAGTGTGATAGTTCACTGATCACTAAGCAAAGCTTTTTTCTTAAATTATCAGTAGTGGAAGAAATGTATCAAAAATGAGGCAATGAGGCAGAACATTAAAATAATTTTGTGTTTGCAGGAATACATAGAATGAAATTGAAAACTGGCTTAGGATCTCTTCATTGAAATCTGCAACTGCCAGTTTTAAATATGTGTTTTTAGCTGACTGTAGGAATTTGAATCTTTTCCTTCATACAGATGAAAGATTTTCCAGCTCCAACTAGTAATGTTAAAACTTTTTCTGATCAAGGATATGAGCTGTTAGAGCATTTAAAATGCACAAAGTGTGTATGTATGTTTCCTTTCAGAAGTTTAACAGGCCAAGCCTTTGGCCAAGAGTCAGAACAGTTGGAACTTTGCAGACTACACAGCTAATCCAAGAGGGCTGCCAGTTGGCATAAATTACTTCCATATATAAAACTTAATGCAATTTACATTGAGGTTTTTGTTGGTTTTTCATGGCAGTCTGAGAATTTCCCTGTTTCCCAGGATTTCTTGGGTTTTGCTTATTGTATTTATGGTGTGTTATGCTTCTGATCAGAGCAGGAGTTAAAAGGTTCCCCTGCTAAAATATCCCTCTCACAGATTGAAATTCACATTGGAAGATTTTTCTCTTCAGCTAAATTTGGCACTTCTCTAACTGTACTGTTCTGTTTTTTTCACGTATTTTTCTTTCAATTTTTTTATTAAGACTTTTTAACGGGGGCTTAAACTAGCTTCTAGAAACAAAACAATTTAGAAAGGGATGTATGCACACTAGAACTTACTCAGGAGAAGAGACAGGGCAAAATTTTGGGGAAATTATTAAATTAAGAGGAAGGAAATTTATATGCTTTTTGTTTTACGAACGTGTGATTCATGGAAGATCTAACTTGCATGGTATTGCCAAAATTTGGATGAGAGTTCACAGAGTTCACACTGTAGTGAGCTTTACAAGATCTGTCAAAATATTGTTGAGTAATAAATACTTGGATTACTAGGACATTGAAAGTAAAATAACATGTATTACTAATTTTGAAATGCAATTTAAAAGTTCATTGTTTAGCTTTTCAATAAATGACATTTGGCAGTTTTTCTGCCAAAACATATTAAATCATTTTTGTATCCAGTAAAATAGTTGTCATTGCTTGATCTCAGTGCAGACTTATTTACTGAAATAAAAGGGCCGGTTGCCTGTTGGTGGAATTTTAGGCCCTTCTAAAATACTAATTAAAAACATTATGACAAAATAAGAAAAGTAATGGGGAACTTCTGATTGCCTCAAGTTTTTCTTAAGGTACTGAGATATGTGAGTATTTCCAAGGGATTCTTATGTGTGGGTGGCTATTTAAAAATAGTTGTAAATTGCAGAGAACAATTGTAGTATTAACTCTCCCAGGTGTTTTAGATGTTAAGCTGAAAATTGTATTTTTCACCTGGAGGTATTCAATGATAGCTTTTAACTTGTTTGCTAAGCCTGTGGGACTTATTTCCTGTTAGCCATCTGGGAATACAGGAATCATGATATGGTTAAAGATGCTATCCATGCGCAATTTTGACATCATGCTGGTCATACTCCAGCTGTAGACTCTTTATTCCTGGCCTTTTAATTTTCTCTGATTAGCTAACAGCACCTTCTGTGGTTCAAGCTATCATATAGATATTCTGAGTCTTTACTTAGGGTTTCTAATCAAAATTGGATGTGTGTGCTTGTCTGTGAGACAACGCTGGGAAATTTCAGCTGGCCTGCATAATTTCATGAGAATTCCCAGTGCCTCTAATTGATCCATGATGGTCTGTTTTGACTTAGTTCTGTCTGCAAGGGCATTGTTTTTATCTCTGTGTTTTCCTGCCTACTTTATTTCTCATAACAAAGTTTGAAGTTGTTGCACTGGCAGATTTGAATTGCCAGTCTCTACCACTGATGCACTTTTCTGGTAGCTGGTAATTTTCTGGTAATTCAGGCCTCTGGATGACTGAAACCTGTCTTGTGCTGAAATGACTGAGTAAACCGTAGTGATTCTTTAAACAAAACTTTTGTATGCCTTACAGCATTTTTGTGTGCCTTGCATTACAGTGATGTGAGTGGGAAACCTTGTACAAGAGACCTTTTCTTTGCTGCTCTATCTTTCTTTCTTCTTGCCTCAGAATCTTTGAGAAACAGCAAAACTGGGAAGGCTGCTTTGGTGAAGTGTTCAGTGGCCCCTTTTCTAAGGCTGTAGGATAATGCCTGGTTACACCATTAGAAAACATCACTTTTTAAAATCACAGACACACCTCCAACACGCCCCACCCCCCGCCCCTCCATGTGCCATGGGTGTAATTTGTGAAATTTTAATAAATACCTGTGTGAAAGTTACATCTGGATCAAGGGGTGAAAACCATGAACTCCTCTCTACATTAAGATGCTATGCAAAATGTATCAGTGGGTGTTTTAGAAGCAATTCAAAAATCATCAAAAGAATGCGCAAATCCAGGACAATATTAGCTTACAAATTCAGAGTTGAGTTTGAATGAGGAGTATGTGATCCAGGATAATTCCATTTGGCTGTGGAGCCTAATGGATGGAGTCAAACTGGCTGACTCCTGTAATTTGTTAAATGAAAAAAGGAATTTTTTTTGTCAAATGAAACGCTTCAACTACTACAAAAGCTTCACTCCGAAAATGTGTGGATCAAAAAGCCATGAACGTAAGGTTTGTAAAATTTAAAATAGCCACACAGTTTAGGGGCTAAATAGAAATGACTAAAAGAATTCTAATGCTAATTTCTTCAAAGAACTAGATTTAGTTTTTGTAAAGAATCTGTTGCAGTGGTTTTAAGGCTGCCTGGCTCACTGCCTTCTCCTCTGCTTACAGGAAGGAAGGGAAGAGAAGAGAAGGGTTTGTACCACTGTCCTTCGAAGGGTGGAGTCCATAAGAATTACTCAGTGTTTAGGCCTCTGAGGGTGTGGTATTAATGTTTGTAGCCCAAACTTCATATCCCAAATTAGAAAGAATTAAAACTAGAAACAGATGATAGTGCTTTAAGTATTCTTTATTAAAATACAGTGCTGGTTCTTCTTAGAGGAATATATGAAGGCAAGTTATTCTGTGAAAATTATTGTAAACTGTTAGAGACCACAATGGGTAATGCTAGGGATGGCTCCAGAGCAGAACTTCATAGACTAGGCAGCCTTTGGAACAAATACTTTGAAGACCAAAATACTTTGAAGACCAATTGGTTCACTTTTTGTGAACCAATCTTTCAAAAGCTAAACATTTTCATTACATTTATTCCAGGAATGAAATGTGTTTTCTTTAACATTTATCTTTTGATTCTTGTGTGGTAAACTAATTCAGAGCTACCAGGTTTCTACACTTGCAAAATGCAGAAATAGTCTTCGTGAAAGTGTTCAAGACAGTTAATGAAACTGATGAGATCTTCTTACTGATAACTTTTCTTTAATTAGAAGCCTCTAAGAAATGGGATCTTTTTTTCAAATGCAGTATACATTAATCTTCTCTTTAATAAGAAGAAAAAATAAATGTAGGGAGAGGATATGCATACGAAAATAAACCACCTCCTCTTTAGCCCAGATTCACAGTGCTTGTGCAACAGATGTGACTCCAGTGTATTGCTATGTACAGATTCAAAGATAATTGAATCCTTCTGTAGTAGCTATTAAAAATGGGTAAATGCTGTATTTCTAGATCAAAATGAAACTGAGAGATATGAAGAATTTTGGAAGAACTGTGTGAGAAGGGGGGTAGGAGGGAGGGAAAGAAGATAAAATTACTTTTTTGTGTTGCTAAAAACATTACTTTCTTTGCTCAACTTTAACACAAATATTTTCAGACTATCTCTGCCAATTTTGAATTGCAGCCTGAGACATAGCATAAAAGCCCTGTTCTAGAGGACAAAACCACTTATTTTCTGCATTTCCTGTAGGAGCAGGCTGTCCCTTTGTGCCGAAAGATGAGCTGATGGGGAAGAAGACCAGCTTGGTTGATCAGGGAGCTTTTGCTGGAACTCTGGGAAAAAAAGAGTTTATGACTTTTGAAAGAAGAGGCAGGCAACTCAGGAAGAGTACAAGTATGTTGTTAAGTCAAGGGAGAAAATTAGAAAGGGAAGAACTTAATTTGTCCACTACTGTAAAAGATAATAAAAACATGTTAACAACAAAAAGAGGGCCAAGGAGAATCTCCATCCTTTATTAGGTTCAAAGGGGGAATGTTGTTATCAAGGATGAGGAAAATACTGAGCTGCTTTTTGCCTTCTTTGCCTCAGTCTTCAACAGAAAGACCAAACATCCTTAGGCCAGCCAGCCCTCTGAGCTGGTAGAGAGGGACAGGGAGCAGAAAACACCCCTGAAATCCAAGAGGAAGTAGTTAGTGACTTGCTGTGCCACTTAGACATTCACAAGTCCATGGGACTGGATGAATTAATCCAAGGGTACTGAGAGAGCTGGCAGAAGAGCTCACCTAGTCACTCCATCATTTTTCATCAGTCCTGGCTCACTGGGGAGGTCCCAGGTGGCTGAAGGTTGGCCAGTGTGACACAGATTCACAAGAAGGGCTGGGAGGAGGATCCAGAAAACTACAGGCCTGTCAGCCTGACCTCAGTGCCAAGGAAAGTTATGGAACAGATCATCTTGAGGGCCATCATGCTGCACACACATGACAACCAGGGGATCAGGCCTAGCCTGCAGAGGTCTGGGAAAGGCAGGTCCTGCTTGACCAACCTGATCTCCTTTTATGACCAGATATCCACCTAGGGAATGAGGGAAAGGCTGTGGATGTTTTCTCCTTAGACTTCAGTAAAACCTTTGTTACTGTCTCCTGCACATTCTGGAGTCACTGGCAGCCTATGGCATGTACCTGTGAACTCTTCGCTGGGTAGAATACTGGCTGGCTGGCTGGGCTCAGAGAGTGGTGGTGAATAGAGTTACATCCAGTTGTGTTGGTACTGGGACCAGTGCTGTCTGATATCTTTATCAATGATTTGGATGAAGGCATCAAGTGCACCCTCAGTAAGTTCTCAGATGACACTAAGGGTCTTCAGTGCCAAAAAAAGGAAGCTGGAAAAATAATTTTTAATAATTGTCTCATTAATTATGATTATATTTTTTGTTAGAAGAGCATAAAGAAATAGTGATCACTGTTTTCTCCATATAATCAAATTAATGTATTTTTTCCTCTCAGTTTTCTTTTACAAGGGATGAAGAACAGTGAATTTAAGCAAGATGACTTTACCATTATTGTGGTTAAAGCTCTGGTCCTCTACTAGGAAAGCAAACTGTAATCAACCACTTAACTGTTACTGAATTACACTTATCTCCACTTCGCCTGTTTTAACTTCCCATAAGCATGCTAAGCACCTCTTTAGCATGCATTGACCTGTGATTATTTCTTGCTTTATGTATCCCTTAGCCCACATTTCAGAAGTAAAAAAAAATCCTATTTGTAAACAGTGTAGAATAATACAGTCTGGTTTTGTTTTATTTATTTTGTACACAGGATGAATTTTTTACATCTTTAGGTCCTCCAAAAATCAAAATTCCAAGCACAAAGATTGAATTTCATGCTGTGAAGTGACACTGATGAAACTTGTTTTTATGTAATGGACCAAATTCACTGTTGCAGTAAGGTGAAAAATTAAATCATTCAGGCTTTTGCCTGTTTGATTACCAAGTTGCAAAAATTATAGTCATGCCATAAGCTGTGGTTTTGTGATCTTTCTAAATCACAAGATATTCTGTGTTTGTGGGAATTGTGCAGTGGAACCTATACATAAATACACCTATGTTAATAGCATTAATGTTTTTCTGAAGTCAAAGCATGACTGGTAAAGCTGGCTTTATGCTTGAGTGAGAGCATTTCACTTTCTTTTCACTGGAGGAATTTTCAGCCTGGCAGCAATAGTATTATAATAACTGCCAGCTGCTCACTTGGCACAAGAGTGCCTAGAACCAAGAGGAAGAGCCCAGTGCATTATACATATAATTTACTTTTCTCTAAGATGAAGGTTTAGGCCTCATAAATATTTTGATCTGGTCTTTGATGGCTTTTGTACACACCAGTCTGAAAATATGCATGTGGAGCATAACTTGCAGATTTTATTTAGGAGTACATTGGAGTAATTCCCACCAGTAGGGAAGAGCTAGGAAGAGAAATTATTGTGGGAGATTCTTTTGTGAGTGGGTGGTCAAGAATGAAGGAAAACCTGTAAGTTTAAGCAGATGGACCTCCCTTATTTTATACCATGTATTGGATATGCAAGATTATTATCTCCCTAAATATTGGGTCATTTTGAACTAGTCTTTACATCAAAAGAATAAGGTTCAAGACATTATTTGTAAGGTAGAAACTCTGGAATGGAAATGAGACCTTATTATATCCTCATCTCTGTGCTTGCCCACCACTGTCAGGACAATGATACAGCAGAAATTAGGTCTGAAAGAGTAAACAGAAGCAATCATTGTGCCTTTCACTACGTATAAACCCACACAACTGCATTTCCTACTCACAATGCCACTTTTCTCTTGGGTGAGAGCATTTCCTACTCACAATGCCACTTTTCTCTTGGGTGTTTAAAATTGGCTTAAAAAACCACAGCGTACCAAAGGTGAAGCCAGGGGAGACTGTGATCCTTTAAACATCTTTATTTCTAAATCATTTAATGATATCTGGAAACAGACCATACAATGCTAGGAAGGCATGGTGATCTCTGATGGTCTCATTTTGAGAGAGAAGTTTTGCTCTGATCTTGTAGTGGGCTTGACCATAAGTTTCTCATGAGCAGGCATTGAGACACCCAAGGAAGGCAGTACCAGTAGGTGCTATCTGCATCCCCAGGATGCCAGCTTCTTGCATCTCCATATTTAATTTTTTACAGTGGACAGTCTCCAGTAAAATTACAGATAACTGGAATTCAGGCCATTTCACCTGCATGAGGGAAGGAGAAGATTCTCCTTGTTGTGAGGACATCCTGGGGTGTGCATGGGAGTATAACATGGGAAATTCTGAGCTCTAGAGGAGTATGTGATTAGAAGCATGTGGCTTAATTTGCTTTATGGTTCTTTACTTAAAATACATAGTAATGCCTTCTTTCTTGGCAGGATTCCTCTGTCTTAGATTCTTTATAGACTGAGCTGTCTTATTCAAAGTCTCATGCTGCAGTCAGCTAACAAACCTCTGATCTCAGCTGCTGGTATAATGTAAGCAAATGCTGCTTTGCTGTAACCAAGTATAGTAAATATACTATAATGCTGCTTTAGTGATACTTTTTTATTTGATTTGTGCCAAGCCTGATGTATTTCAAATTAATGTGGAAGCAATATTCTGATTGCAAGCAACTGCAAAAACCAACTTGCTGTGTAAATTCCACACTTTCTGCTGGGAGTTCCCACATCTAGCAGTTGCAGTTCACTCTAAATCCTGAGAGATGGACAAGATGGTAAAGAAATAAAAAAAAAAAAAAAGGAAGAAAGATAGATAATACAACTTAGAAGTTTCCCATGCAGAATCTCAGCAGTAACTGTGTGGAAAATGTGACTGACTCTCTCCTCTTTCTTCCCCATGTTGTTTTTGTTGTAGTACTGGGACAGTGGTAATCCATGTTTGTGCCTTCTTCCTGCCACATATGCACAACACCTGTGGTTCATGAGAATCTGGGAGGAGGTGGTTCTTTCTCTTTCCTTTATGCTTTTTGTACTACTTATTCTCCCTCTCCTTCCTTCTGAAGGTACAGGGCAATGAAAGAAGGAATTTAACCAGATTTATGCTTTTTCTTTCTTGTACAGCTGTATGTGTTGTGGGATATTACGACTGGGTCTGTTTCTACTGCCCTTTGACTAAAGTTCCATCATATTTTTTGGTTCCCAGGCTTCTCTGACAGAAGGATAATAACATGCATATGATCTGTTTCTGCTTCAGCTACTTACAGATTGTGAGTGGCAGTGGGGCTGACCAGCTGCAGTTTGTTTTTTGGAGTTACTGCCTCAGTTACTTTGAGGAATAGAAAAGGAAATGGCTTCTCTACAGGTTAAGGGTGGGAGGAGGACTTTTTTCTGCAGTGGCAGCAGACAGTGAAACACTCTTTTCTCCATGCATGTTCTTTTAATTTTCAAGGAAAAACTTTCAGTGCCCTGTTCAAAATAAATGTAGTTACAGAAAATACCATCACCAAATTTATCTTGACTTGTATCAGCAGAAGTAGCAAAATTGAGTGGAATTTGGATTCTATGAAGCAGTCAGTTCAGATGACAGAATAACAACACTAGGGAGTCCCCAGAGTATGTGATTCTCTGGGACTGTGTTGTCCCATTTGGTTTCACTGTTCACTAAATGATCACTGGCCAAGCTTCCTCATCAAAGCCCAAACTGATACAAACAATATTGGGTAAAGAGATCTAAATGGCAGTTGAAATTATTAAATTGTGAAATTTAAGAGTGTGCTGCTTTTGTTTCTATATTTACTTATGTTTTATGTCTTCCTTATCCATGGGATTGCATTGTTCTAAGATGAGCCCTACTGGATGAGGTGGAGTTTTAAGTGTTGCACACTGATGCCTCCCAATGACCAATATAAAGCAGCACACAATCCATAATTGTAAAAATATGTGTACAAAATATTTGTAAAAATTCTTCACCTCCCCCATTCATAATACCATCATTACATCACCTTTTAAAGTGACTGTTAAACATATCACATACCAGCCATCAAGTGTCTTTGTGTTTAATTCCCATTTAATATTGGGCTATGATTGCATATTACCAAGCAAAGGGAGGACAGCTGTATCACTTTAAAATGCATGTTGATTCTGCTTTTGTATTTTTAACACAATAGTTAGAATTCCATAGAAGCTAAAATAGAAATGAGTATACTCCTAATCTTTAAAAAGTAATATTAATTTTAAAAATGAAGTGGAAATATCAATGTAAGTAAAATTTTATCTACTGTCTTCTGGTGTAAAAATATTTTGCAGTCTAAAGAGCTGGTTGTATTATTTAAAGAATGTCTTCTCATTTTGAGTATTTTCATGCTTTAAAAATCAGCATTCTCTGCATGTTCCTATCTCTTTCTTGTCTTTTTCCTGTCATAACTGTATTTAAATAAAACTACCATAAAACAAACCATTTGTGAACACTGAATTAAAAAAAAAATCAATTTTAAGGAACAACCTAAAAACCCAGGAAATTGACATAATCTTTCAGAGGCAGTGCTTGGTTCAAGGTCAGACCATTGATCTTTCACTCAGACTATATAATTTAAAGTGGTGTTTTTAGCACAGAATTTGTCTGCTAATATCAGTCCTTTTCTGTATGTGTATATTGATAGAACATAATGAGATTACATATATTCTGATGAATAATGGCTGCCTTGTAAACTTGCCACCTACCTACTGTGACTCTTATGAATATTTGATGATAATAAGTAGTAGGAACTTCACTGTGTTGCTTACTTAAAGAACCCAGCAGCACAGGAGTACCTTTTGTTCTGCTTTTTTGCTCAGGGTAAGCAGTATGATATTTATATTAATATTAAATATTATACACATCTAACATATTCTTGTTCTTAGTACTAGGAGTTCTGTTTTAGGAGGAAAAGGTTGAGAGATGGAAGACACAATTTTTAACATTTGAAGTTGTATTTTAAGATGAGGCAGGGTTGGCTGGTTAGTCTTACACATCTATGAATTAGCAGTTGAGAAAAAGGAAAAAATGCAGTGAGCTACACTCACCATTTTGCCAATGCAGACATAGTTACAAGGTGTCTAAAATTAGTGTCTGTAGGTCAACAGTTTTGTAGATGTCTGTACAATGTCTGGTTTATCCATTATCACCTATAGATCCTATAGGCAGTAGTTTTGTGTCATATATTGCAAATTAGGCAAAATCTGTCAGCAACAGGCAGCACCTTTTATTGTCTCTTCATCTGGTTTCTTTTTTTTAGATGTGTAATAGAGGGTCTTCCCCTTGTAGGCTGTTTCAAGGTATTTTGGTGTGAAGCTGGTATCCAAAACCACATTTCTGGTTTAATTGTGTTCAATTGAGATTCTTGGTTGGGTTTCTCCTATTTGAAAACTTAGTGCTTTCATTATCCAGCTTGCTTTACAGGCTATGTTTGAAACAGTTGCTGTATTTTGTTTCATTACATACTTTTCCTTCTGAAACTTGCAAGGCCTGTTACACAGCTATATTTTTCCTTACTCAAGTGGTGAGGACAACAGCAACAGCTCTGACATTGATAGGTAGACGTTTCATTTACTTAAAATAATCTGCCATAATAGTTACTAGAATTTTTTTCAGTAGCTCTTGCATATTGAGAGCGTAAAATCCACAATTTTATTAATGCTTCTATAGCAGTTTTCTTGAAAAGCAGTGCTTTACAGAATTTGTTTTTCTTTCAGGCAATCAGTTTCCTCCTGTTGCAGCTCAGGATCTTCAGTTTGTTCTGAAGGCTGGATACCTGGAAAAACGCAGAAAAGGTAAGTTTAGCTATCTTTGTGAAAGCTAGTGCATATTTAATGTCCTGGAAGTCTGTATGTCTGTATTTGATGTTATACACATGAACAACTTTATACAGGAGTGATAAATAACATGAGAAGCTGAAATGTTGCAGCATTATTATGCAAAAGAAGCATAGCACATAATTGCTTCTATAGTATTGAAAGAAAATCCTATTTATTTACTAACAAAGTCATGCTGTGAAAGTCCACTCAGCCATAATTCAGAGACTTTCAGATATTTTTGAAGAAAACATTTGGAACGTATGTACAAGTACCATATGTTGACTTCATGTTTCAGTGAGCATCAAGATTTATTTTCCTTCAAGAGGGCAAATATTGATCTCAGCTTTGGTTCAGTCAATATTTACCTTGATTCAATAAATCTTATATTGTCACTTTAATACCCACTTGATGCTGCGATAACTCTAGGAAATATTTAGGAAGTTGTTCATTATTTCCTTATATTTAATGTTACACATGACTTCCCTCTTTATGTGATTTAAAATTCTTATTTGTTTTCTTACCACCAATTTTTATTTCTAATTTTCTTCTCAGTGCTATGCATTTCCTTAGTTTCCTTTCCTTAGTGTCTTTTCCTAGCTCCTCCTCCCTCTTACCTCACCCTTGAAAAGAAGTAACACATTTTTATTTAATAATGGCATAAACCAACATAACACATGTTGTATTAATTTCAGACCACAGTTTTCTTGGCTTTGAATGGCAGAAGCGTTGGTGTGCTATCAGCAAGACAGTCTTCTATTACTATGGAAGTGACAAAGGTACTTATAACAATTATGAAAGCAACTATATTTTAATGTATAAAAGGATATGAAAGATTTGTTGGAGTTGGAAACTGCAAAGAAAAGGTAATTTTAAGAAATAGAATGAAACTTTTAAAAGAAAGTTCTTTTCTTTTAAAAAAAATTGTACAGTTCTGTGAATTTTTAAACTGTGTAAATATTCGTCAGAACTTGTCAGTGTTTTCTAAAGCAGGGAAACTGAGGAAAAAGAAATTTAAGTTTCTTTTAAAGCTAATTTGTTTGCTAATAACAGCTGGCTGTTCAGTTTGGTAGTGTGCTGGTATTCAACTCTTTTACTAGATAGAAAATGTTCTTTCTCTCCAAATAGGATGTTAATTTGAAAACATCCTCTAGTAATTATACCTTCCAAGTTCCTTAGAGATGGTTCTGTCCAGGAAAATATTAATCTAAAAGCTGCACAGTGGAGTTCTTTATTTCTTTTTAAATAGTTTATGCTCTGGAAAAGCTAGAAATAAAGTAATGTATTTAACTGAAGTCAGCAAAGGAAACTAAAGCAAACTTCTGAAGGTGACTTTCAAATTTAAATGGCCAGTTTGGAAAGAATCTGGCATAAATGTTGTAATATTACTTTGAATTTTTGAAATTGACAGTCAAATAAAACATATTTAAATTCTGTGACATGTACATTTGATGTTCAAGGGTGAACAAAATGATGCATGATTATATCTGAGTAAATTTTAAAGTAAAATAATGTCTTCCAACACCCCCCCCACCTCCCCCAAAAAAATTCTAGGGCAAACTTTCCATTTAATTTTTTTTGTCTTTTTGTTTGTCCTTTTATTTTTGAGATTACTGTAGGTAGTTATTATGTTGGCCTTTTTTATTCAAAGACTAATATGATTTGCTCCAGTTTGTTTCATTCCTTGGTATACTGACTCATTTAAGCTCGTCCTCTCTTTAAAACCATAAGAAGTAAAGAGTCAAGTTGTCAGTCCAGTTTTCATTTTGCTAGTTTCCCATCATGTCCTCTTTTCAGTTTTGCTAGCATGTCTGCTAAATGTTGCTTTTTCTTCTATACTCTTTTCTTGGGATTTACAGGTTGATCAGGCTTCACAAACATGAAAAATCTTCGTTCAAAAATTTTGAGGAGGTGTGGCATGATACTGATTTGGATTTGTCAGTACTGATTGATTATTTCTCTGGAAAATGATCACATGCTGTTTACTTATATATATATAGTTATACATTGCCTAGTTTACATTGCTATTTAAAAATAGCTATTATTTTTTCAGAAGATATTGCTAGTTCATAAAGATTGTTGTTGATTATAAAATCTTTGTATTTTTGTCTGCTTTTTTTTTAGGAAAAAAAAGGCTTGATTTTTTTTTTAACATTCTTTTCTGTATGGCTGTGCTAATGATTACTTATGCTTTCTAGCATGTCATCTTTGTATTAAGGCAGGCATGTTGCCCACCTGGTCTTTGTCTTTCTTCTTTTGCAACAACCTGATTATCAAGTCTGTGTTGCAGTTTTTAATACCTGTATTCAAAGTTAAGATGCATAGAAGCACATTCCCTAGCACTCAGGAGGTTGGTGTCACGTTAGGAATTGACTGTTGTATTTTGTGGGATCTCTTTCATTTATGGATCTATAGAGATGTTTTTTTTTTGGCTAATGCATTTAGAGCTTTTGCAGGCTGAAGATTGTTTGGGGAAGGTCCTCCTATCCATAATCTAAGGTTGTGGGAGGGGCACGTGGTCCATTGGAACTGTGTTGAATCACAGAATCATTTAGGTTGGGAAAGACCTCTAAGATCATAGAGTCCAACCATTAATGCAGCATTGCCAGGCCCATCACTAAACCCTGTCCTAAGTGCCACATTTGCACGTGTAATAAATACCTCCAGGGATGGTGGCTCCACCACTTCCCTGCGCAGCCTGTTCCAATACATGACAACTCTTTCAGGGAAAAAAATTGCCTAATACCCAATCTAAACCTTCCCTGGTACAGCTTGAGGCTATTTCTTCTTGTATTATCACTTGTTACTTGGAAGAAGAGACTCACCCCTACCTCATTACAACCTCCTTTCATGTAGTTGTAGAGAGCGTGGCATAGTTGGACTCCAATCAGTAATTCATGTAATTCATGGAAGAAGCAAACAAATCAGATGCATGAATTTCTGCCCTACCTCCATTGGATTGGTGCTTGTACTGCAGAAAAATTAGTTAATCTTGGTGTAGTGACTTGATCTTGTGATATGGGATGACCAAGTCACTCCTGAACCTGTCTTTGAATAAAAAAAGGTTTTTCTGGACTGGTCAGAGGTACTGTCTTCAGGCCTGTGATCCTATATAAAAGTGCCTGTTGCAGTGCAGAAGCAACTCGCTGTCACTGAGCAGAAACTGGACACCAGCCATGGCAGGCTAGCATGCTGTTAGAAGTGAGCTGTCACCTTAATGGTTGTGGGGGTACATGCTGCAGTTCACCACGCTGTTCAGCTGCACAGTGTCAGCATGGATGAGGTGTGTGATGAGGCAATCCTGAGCAGCTCTGTCATTTACTCACTGCAACTGTTTTCACTCCCACTGTTGTGGCCAGCAGTGGTACCTGCTGTAGCATGCTCTTGTGCTGGGGGCCTCCTTCTTTTACTGTGACCCTTGATGCTGTACCAGATAACTTGGACCATGTAGAAATTCAGAGTGTGTTCATACCCACTGTAGAACAGCACTGAAGTGTGTGTGTGGTGGCTTTGTGCAAATTGTGAACCTGGTTTCAAAGTGTTTAGGATTCCACACGCGCTTACTCCTGCTGCCTGCATCACTTTAGATGGATGATGGGCTGCTAGTGCCTCTGTGTTGGGGGATGTAATGCTGAGAGACAGCAGGGATTTCTGCATCCACCTTGGCTTGTTTTGAATTGTGTCTGGTTTTAAAACCAGACCATAGGTGAATAAACTGTGAAAGCTATTTTGTGTCTGCAGTGATGTGTCTTTTGTTGACCGAAGTTTGATTTTTTCATGCTTAAGTACCAGTGGAAATGTAACTGAGTGGTTAATATGAGGCTATAGGATGACTTTTTATTATTTGTATAGATTTATTGTTTCCAAAGCAGTTTTAGTTCTTCTAACCAAACTTCTCTCCTTTTTGCATTGGGAAAGCAAGAAGTGTGGAAGTGTATAAAGCTCACAAATGTGTAAGGAAGAGTTTCGGAATCATTTGCTCTAAGCTGAATGATGAAAAATAAGGCCTAGTCCAGAAATATATACTGCAAGATAAAGCCTGTGAAATACAGTAAATGGCTGTGTGTTTGTGTATGTGTTCACCTAAACAACTCCAAGCATCTCTTCAACAGTTGTGATGCCTGCAGGCCAGTGTATTTCTTGTTTCCCTCTTTTCTCTTCAGTTTTCTCCTCCATTTGGTGTAGCATTGGGTAGTGAAACAATGTAATTTTTCCAGCCATATAGACCGGTCTAAGTGAGTCACCTGCATTTTTTCTCTTGATCACCAATAAATGGAGTAGATGAAGAAACAAGGCTTAAAGGTTTGAGCTAATCACATGTCAGAAATAGGTGTTGTGGCATGCACGTGTGTATTTATGCCTGTGCTGCAGTATCAGTTGCCAGCACGTGGCCCACAGCATTGCAGAGGGCTGTGCTCAAATGTCAGAGCTGGGTGGGATTTTGAGAAACTTGCCTGGTGCTCCTTTTCATCGTCTTTCCTTCCATGAATCTTTTATAGTCCTCTCTTTTCTTTTCTTCCATGCAGTTGCACCCTGAATTGAGTGCCCTGGTTCCCTATCATTTTTCTATATGATCTCTGGCTGTTCCTGTGTCCTCAGACACCGAGATGGTATGGATAACCTTTCAGACCTCAAAGTGCCTGTGAATAAGGAAAGTTAATTTGTTGCTTTATAAATGATTGAATTAATGGCTTCATTACTTCTTTCTCACTAGGCCACAATGTTATATGCCCTTCTGTCTCAGCAAACTGGAGAGATCGGCTAAATGTTTAGCAAGACAGTAATTGATAACATTATGGTAATTTTTCCTCTGCTAATGGGCACTAAAAATTTATTTTCATTTTTATAACTTGAAAATGGTATCTGCTTGCCCACCAGTAATATGATATTAAAAAGGGGTATAATTCAGAGGCTTTTAGAAAAGTCTGAGTTTATTTTTTATTTTTCAATTTCTTTAGTTTTAACATGGACATGATAGTTCTGGATTTCTCTGAATAATAAGATCGTGATGACCAGGCCAGTGGTGAACTACTTCTATTTGGGCAGAAAAGGAAATTGTGCATGCTCAACAGGACTTCTTGTAGCAGGGTGATGGAAATCAAAGGCATCTATCTAATGTGTACTGAGTCTTCTGCTGTAAGACTGTTAAATTCAGACCTCAAGACTCACACTTGTTTTTAATAATGTGTTATTTGAAAAATAACTACTGGGTATAAGCAAACAGAATGTAAACAATTCAGTGCCCTAAATCACTTCTTCCATTTCTTAATTATTTTACAATTTCAGTTTCTCAGAGGACTAGATTAAAGGAAAAAAGAAGAAGAAAAAAAAGTTGATTATGTTTCAGATCTGCTGTCTTAAAGGGAAGAACTTCTGTGCATGTATTTGTCCAAAAGCTGGAAAAGGAATTACCATTTTGGAGATACTTACACTGAGCTATTTTTTGATAGCAGACATCCTGCACATGGAAAAGTATGCGAAACTACATTTAGCATGAAGCCATGTATACTGTAAAATCTTAAAGGTTCCTAATTTCAAGATGAAGAGAGTTAAATTATAGATTCTAATAGTATCTATAAATACTTTATCACTCTCTGAAATCTTTCTGTTTGCCTTCGTTCCTTATGTCTTTCTCTGTAACTTCTTTCCTTTCTACTATCCCAGTCCTCTCTGTTCTTCAGAGTGCACTAAGTCTTTTTACATGTGCTAATAATATGAGCACATTGCCTTAGGCCTCAAATTTACAACCCAGTAATTTCAAGATCTCATTGAAGGTTTACCCTTCTTTGTTTTAAATGTTCCCATGGACTAAGTTACGCAAGGTTACTTCAAAACGCTTTTTCTCTGCTTCCCTTGAGACTCTCTTTACCCAATATAATATTGGCCCTGTTTCTCTTAACAATGTTTAACTCTTTTTAGGATGAATGAAGTTTATATGTGAGAGAAATGTTTAAAGGCTTTCAAATTTTATTCAGATCTGAATTTCCTCTATGTTAAATATAACCCCCATATTTAGTTAATTTAAAATTCTGTGTACTAGCTTTGTTTTTTTTTTTTTTTCAATACTTAGTTCCTGACTCTCCCCTCTGCTATACTACTTTTTTGTGATTTTAAATTCCTGTTGCAAAATGATCTGCACAGACCCAGATTTATTTTTTCTGTTCTGTGCCTGACATAGGAAACAGGGGAAAGAGGAGGTTGAGCAGATGAGAGCAAAGGACAGCTTATGCTGAAATGAGATTTGGCTTCATTGTGGAACAAGTTATGCTTGATGATGTTCACAGTCCTTTTTATTTTTACAAGACTGATACTACACTTTTTGCATTTCTGTTTTATGTTTTTCTGGCACAACTTAGGGGTTTTCTGTGGTTGAATGTAACAACAATTTTTTCTTGATAAAATAACATACAGCAAAAATGTTATTGTGTTTCAGAGAAGTGTGTTCCATCAGCATATATCTCCCTAGTTCTTCCTAAATATGTTGTTGTATTCCTGCCTAAGCAAAACTCTGGTTCTGATTTGGGGATTCAAAATGAAAATTAAACATCTGTAATGTAAATGTGCTTCTTGAAGCTACTGTTGACTCCTGCTATAAAAACTACCGGTATCTAATTTTAATTCTCCAAGTAAAATCTTTAAGTCTTCAAAACATTTTAATATCAGAAACTATTTAATTCTCCCTAAAGCACAGTCTCCAGAAAATATTTCTGATACAAACAATTTAACTGGTGATGTGAAAGTTCACAGGAGTCGCTGTGGCCCTAATTGTACAAAGCATCTTGAAACCAGAAGCCCAGGTCAGTGCAAACCCGTTTCGCTGCAAGCCTGTGCCAAGCAGTGAAGTCGAGGTGATTGTTGAGTCTGGTGATGCCAGGATGGCTCTGCCTTCAAGCCTGCACCTGACTGCTCTGCCTGGCCGAGCAGCTGCTGTGGGTCATGGTTTGCTCCGTGGTGATCAAGGGGAGTCTGATCCTTTTCAGCTGGTCTCCAGTCCTAACTGAAAAGGTGTATTCTGCAAGAGCAAATGGCATTTTTAGACCTCCACTGTTTGTCACCATCAGAGCAGGCAACTGAGCTATAGCTGACCTGTGTTCTGCCATTCTGTATTTCTGGAGCCATTTCTCAGGACATACTGGGTCTTATCTCTGGCTTGCTGCCACAGGGAGTGTGAATTCATAGAGTCTTTCAACTATAACAGGTTCTGAGTCAGGGCTGTGAAGTACCTCGTTTTCTTAGAATTTCCTCATTTGCACCACACTGGACTTTATTCAGAGGTTACTGGTAAGACAATTGGAAGTAAAAGCAGCAATGCTAAATCTAGTCTATTGCTGTAATGGTCATTGAAAGACTATAATAGCAAAGGATGGATGTATATAAATATTTGGTGGTGTATACAGGTAATTTTCATTAGCACTGAAGTAGCGTGTTAAACCGTATAAAGAGAAAAACAATCAAATGTGATATGGATGTCATGCACCATCGTCTTCCAAAGTACAGCATCTTTGTGGTTTAACTGCAATGCTCTTTGAAAGAACGAGTACAGTGCAAAGATCATTCGAGATTAGCTCTGTAAAAGTGTATTACCATAAAAGGGATCATCCATGTCACAGAGAAGCAGTCTCAGAAATAATCCAAGAGAGTAAATTTGAATACTTGCCTCATTTTTATCTTGACAAAATGTTTTTACCTTTTGAACCTGGTATTTGTTTATTCTGCCTGCGTGTTCCTATCTTCTAGGGTTTTGATAAACCTCCAGCATGGGAGAGTGAGAAATTAATGTGTTTCCCTTCATCTTCTCCCTGAGGTCACAAGGGAGGGAACAATAACAATCCTAGGCAGAAATGAATTTCATTAAAAGGAACCTAGTTAACCTATTGCAAGTTATTATTTCTAATATCTACCTTGGTGTGATTTCATGAAATTTGCATGTGTGTGCTGTTTGAAATAGAGGTGGAGGATTGAGCTAATAGAAAATATTAGTACTATATTATTAGTACTTATTTAAGGCAGAATAAAACTTACTGTGGTTGAAGTGACTAGAAGTGAAAATAGAATGATGCCCCAGATTTTCTCATATGATTATGTTATTAGGTATTTGCTTGCCCTGGGTGAGAGTTCATAAAAAGGTGGGAAGGACAGAGAATATGTGTTGATGTGCACATAAGATTACTAGAAAGAATATTTGACTGATGAATGCACTCATGTCCATGTATGTTCACATTGCTTTGTTAGCCAATTTTTACCCTCTCAGGAGTGGAAACAGATTTTCTTTCCTATTAAATTCCCAGAAATATGACAAAAATTTGTTGAAAACAATAGTTTTCCTATTTTATTTACTGTAGAAATTTTCTCCTTTTGTTGACAAGCATAAGCAATGGATGCTCAATTTGCACCTAAGTTCTATTCAGCAATACTTAAAGTAGTTTGGTTGCTGTGCCTGGTGCTTATTGTTAATTAATGCTTTTCTCTTCTGTGTAAAAAAAGCCCGACACGAAATGACATTTTTAAAATATGCAACTGCACTTTGTTCTTTGTTTGGCTGTGCAAAATGTGAAATATGATGCCAGTCTTCACTTGAATGCTGCACTGTGATCTGCAGAAATTGCAAAACTTAATTACTTTTACATTTTTGGTTTGTTTTTAATATTTGCCAAAATATGCCAGAGCACATAAAATCTGCTGTAGAATTTGGTTTGAAGGGCTCGAAAGGAGTGCACAGGTGCCGCTTGCACAACATGCAGTGTATTTAAAGGCAGATCTGCTGTAAGTGATACTTTTATAAACCAGAACCTTTGAAAAGTAGAATATTGTCTTTAAAACAACCACATGGCTGTACCTAATAAACTGTGGTAGGGCTCAGTACTTTTATTAGCTAATTAAACATTTGCTGTTTTGAGAGAATGGCTTTTGGAATGAACACAGATGCACACACCTGAATTTATAGCAAAATTCATTCTGTATTTTTGCCATGTTGAAAGGAGGCACATCTGGGAGTGGGTGGGAGAATGTGAAAAGCAGCTTTTCCAATTGCTTAAAAAGAAGCTTGAAGTTTATTTTTTGAGTGAAGTGGTTAGTTTAGGAGGGAGCTCAGCAAGTTCTGAGCTAGACAGGTTTTCCCATTGGTTTACTGAACCTGAAAGAGACACTGATTTATAGGAAACGTGTCTTGCAAGTTCCAGTTCTTGGCTTTCCCTAGATACAAGTGTCATAACACGCACTTCTTACTAAATAAGACCACCATCTGCAAACATCCCCCTGTGGAATTCCTTAGGCATCCTACAGAAAAAATGTACTTTTGGGTACATCTTCCCTTAAAATAAAGCTTTATCTCCAGAAGCATCACTTAATCATTTGGCTAAAAACCTACGTGTTCTTTGTAAAATTCATGAAATAGAAAACAAAATCTGAATAAATGATAACCTGCTGAGCCACTTACATTCACTGTTGTAAATGAAGCTCTAACTTTGTTTTTTATCTCCAACAGACAAACAACAGAAAGGTGAATTTGCCTTAGAGGGCTACACCATCAGAATGAATAATAGCCTTCGGAAGGATGCGAAGAAAGATTGTTGTTTTGAAATCTCTGCTCCAGATAAGCGCATTTATCAGGTTGGACTTTTTTATGTTGACTTGAAATTTAATTGACAAAGCTGTTACAATTCCAGTTACTGAATTAGCATTTCAGTGAAACAACTGTCACTGATATCTTAATGAAAAAAGGAAGCCCTTGCTTGCATATATTGTATATTCATATATTAGGAAAAAAATCTGATTAAACATATGTATGTACATGTTCAAATATTATCTTTTTGGTCAAGAGCAAGGAAATCTATCATCTTTATCTGTTGGTCATTTCAATATTACCATTTTAATATCTATTGTATAGTGTGTCTGTGTGATTTCTTGGATGAATTAAATAGTAAAAAAAAAGTTAAAATATGTATCAGTGTTAAATACGTATTGTATTGGTCATGGCTTTTCAAGGAAAACCTACAAAAAGGCACATATCAGCTGTGCAATTCAGAGATCTATCAGCCAGACATCAATATGGAATGTAAGTTTAATAAGTTTTAAATATCTGAGATTGCGGTTGAAAGCCAGTTAATTAAGCTGTCAGGTAGTGTGTTGGAGTCTGACAAGAACATTTTTAAGAAAACTGTACCCAGCAGTCTAAAGAAATTCATGGGTGTCTTCTAATTGTCAAGGGCAAATTTTGTTCATCAGTTCTGGCTTTGACATTGATGAAGAGAAGCAGCTTTTTTCTGCACAGCTGCCAGCTGCTGATCAGAGTTTCAAATCCATCATCCTCTCCTTCAATTACGTAAATTTGTCAAAATTAGCTGTACATTATAAGAAGCATCCTTGCAAGAAAAGTACCAGAAGACATGAAAAGAATTGCTAATGGTTTCTGGAGGAAGTGACGGGAATGTTACCTTGCCTCTTTTTTATTGCTAATGAAATTGTAGTTGTGTTTTTGACATTACTGCTAGTAGTTATTAATAAGCATTTAATAGTTTACAGCTGCCACTCCCAAGGAAGCAGAGGAATGGGTACAGCAAGTCAAATTTGTAATTCAAGGTAAGCCAGCCAGTAGAGCAGTTGCCTTTATTGCCAATACTGCTTAGTGACAATTGTTCTGTCCATTTACTTATCTGTCATGTTAGTACCTGTAGGATTCCCACATGTCCAAGTTTTGAGTAGCAAGTCCTAATTTTCAATTGTATTACAGCTTTTATATGACTTTTCTCTTTCTTCAACATTATTGCTTTTCTCTCAGAATACTATCTAGCTTGAAAGCTCTCCCTTATATAAGCTCCTTCATATAAACCCTTTCTTACCCCTTGAACAGTGTAAAAAAAATAAGCAGAATGTACTGGAAGGAGCAGGTCATAGAAAAATTGTTTTCATTTTGCGTAAATTTCTGCTTAGGCATTCTTTTCCACTAGATGTTAACTTTTTAAACTGCTATTGCATAGATACAGGATCTAATGCTATTCCTGAAGAGGAGGAAGAGGCATATGATGATGTTGGACAAGCGAACAGTGACGCAATAGATGATAGCATTTATGAAGAAGTTAAAGGTATTGTTGGATTCTAACTGTGTGACTTGTGATCATTTTGTCTTCTCTGCTTCTAGTTTGATAACTCTGAGTGGTTTAAAGGAAGTGAGTAAAGTAGCACGATGAATAAGATACTTTTAGATTTCAGATTTTGCTATGACATTGAAAAAAAATATCTTCAGTTCTGAGTGAGAACAGTTTTCTTTGGTAGGGGCATCAAAATAGCACAGAATGTGTAAAAGTGAACTCAGGAGACCTTCAGCTCATTAACATTTTCTGGTATGCAATTTTTTTAATTAAAAAATTGAAAAGCCTTACAGCTTTTTCCAGGAACATGCCCATTATTTTTTTTTTCTTTATTCATTTTGGCATTTGTATTAATCAGAAGTTCTCTGTTGTTCGAAATGTTACCAGCTTCTGCCTAATACATGGTATTACAATCCTGCAAGAAAGCAATGTGTTTGTTTGAACAGACTCTGGAAATGAACTGCAAGGAAAGCAACATGAGTGTTGACACTGTTCTGTTTCATGTTTTCCAGCATGGCTATGATGATACAGAAACTTTTTACTGTGGATTTTCCAATGTGGTCGAACGATTATGCCTTTAAATGTCCAACTGTATCTGTTAAATGGCTAAACAAAAGAAAAACAGCTTGGCAAAATTTCTTGATTATAGACATTCAAGTATTAGGAGAAAGGTTGCTGTTCTTTATTAAATTTTAAGAAGCTGAAAAAAGAAATCAATTTTTCAGTTATCATTAGTTAACAAGTGGTATGACAATTAATAATCACTTTGTATGAAATAAGAGTTCTATACCCCTTGCTGTTTGGAGCAGTGCAATTATCAGCAATAATCTGAGAGGAAAAATTAGTTGTTTCATGTGATGCTCACTAACCTTCTGTATGTATTAGGTAGAATTTCCTGACCACTGGAGAAAAGAACATTTCACACTTCGTCTTGATTTTCAAATTAAGGTCATTTCAGTGAATAAAGGGTGAAAAAACCAAGATTCTCATGAAAATGAGTATCATAAAATTATAAGATATTAATTTATATATCTTTAGGAGCTGTTTTTTTGGGTTGTTCCCTATCTTTGAATTGTACCTAGATTACTTCAACACAGAAAGCATGTTCTGCTGAAGTGACATGCAGTGTGTCATGCATGCTGAAAAACTCTCTGCAATGAATATAAAAACTACATTACTGGGCTTAATTTTATAGCTACAAGATACATCCAAACCTTATTACAGTGCTTTTTGGATGTTGAGGTTCTTACAGAATGAGGATTTGTATGCTTGCTTATGCTTTTGTTAAAGAAGCTCTACATATATCCTGGGATAAATTACTCTTTTTTTGAGCTTCAGTTACCTTATCTGTTCATTTGAATGTCAGACAGTAAGTAGATCTGGAGCAGTAACACATAAAATACTGGGAGAAGGGCATTGGTTAATACAGACTTTGAGTTCTTTGCTTTGAGCTCTGTCTTCAGTGAATTGCTGCCTTGGTGTGATTCTGTAGGAAATTAGAGTATTTTCACTTGCATCCCTTTTTTATGACAGTTTTCTGGGAGCTGCTATCTCCTAATGTGGCTAATAAACCTGAAACGTAAAAACATCACAAAGAAGGGGTAGTTCAAGAAATTTAGTTTCAGTTTTTAGTTAATTTATTTCCCTGTGATCTTGGAGTGTGCTTCATTTTCATAATATCAAGTAGAGATTATCTTCCTTTATCTCAATCTTTTTCCATCTCATCTATTTGAATTGTGATCTTCTCAGGAAAGACCATTTTACTTCTTACAGTGGAGCTTTTAGTTTTGACTCCGATGTGTTGACATAATTAAGTAAAAATAAAGCATAAGTTTGCAATAGGTTTTTGGTGATTACTTAGTCCTTTTATCATATACTTAAAATGGAATTACAGACTTATGACTCTGAGGCCTTAGAGCAGTCCTCTTCTTCATTCATATCATATTGAAGAGTGTTAGATGAAATGCTGGTAGATAAACCTCACAGGAGTAGGCTTTATTTATTTTTTGTGTAGCTGTTCATCTAAACTTGATGGTAAAAGAGTATAAAAGAGTACATTCCAGTTTGGTTCATCTCCTTTAATTAGACCTGATTGGTTGCATTTAATTACACTTGGCTGTCCTTCCTATTTTCCCAGGTAAGTGAATTACACTTTCTTCCTTTCATGGTCAAAGGTGGAGCATCATTATCCCTGCTGTTACCTGGCATAATAATACAGAACAAATAAGAAATCTGGAATGCCTGTTAAGAGAACAGAAAAAAATTATTTGTACAGCTGCAAAGCTATGCTAAGCTCTGGAATGCAGAAGGCAAACATGCTAGATCCTTGTGAAGAGGGAGAAGAAATTAATCTCCACTTTGTTTTTATCCTCAAAGCATATTCATGTTAGAGGATTCTAATCCTCTGTTTTCACAGATCCACTAGCTTTATAAATATTGAATTTCAGGTGCACAGCTCATTGTACTATGTTATAATTTATTTGCTTATAATTTGCATTTTCTCAAGTAAGTAAAATTTTGCATTTCTATGGTTTTCCAGTGTTTTTATGCCAGCATTTTAGAAGAAAATTAAGCGAGTTCAGTTGATAATATTTAGTTTGGTATTTGAATAAAGATTTTTTGTATTAAAAAAAGCATGTTGATATTTTTGCATGGTTTTGAAAATTGGGAAATTTTGAGAACTGTGGCAGTAATCAGGACTGACACTGTATTCTCTAGCTATCTCATTGCTTAGCTATTTTTTTTTCTCCTGCTAGTGACAGGAGACAGTGTGGATGAATTTTCCAGGCAGAAGCTGGATATGTTCAAACCAGTATCCAGAATGCCAACAGACTATTAGCCTAAAGCACAGATTTCAGTGGTATACACCATGTACTGTCTGCTGGCAGCTTGATAGTTGGGAGGGGTACAAAGAGATGTAGGAAATTTAATCTTTTGATCTGTTAAGTCACTTTCTTCTTTAATAGCCCATACAAATTCATATTTACCATGAAGGATAATTTTCATAGTTCTCAGTCAGTGTTTTGCTGTGGTTATTCAGGTAAAGTAAAAAAACCATCAGAACTTTCAAAGAATTCCCAAGTTGTAAAACTTCCCTTGGAAGATTCTTCAGGAAAAGAAATCTTTATGCTGTCTTCAGCAAACTAGGGTTTAGTCTTGTTGGTTTTTAATAAAATCATGGAGGAAAACTTGGCTAAGCAAAATGTAAAATTTCGTTAATAAAGGACCATTTTTCTTAATTAGCTATTTATTTGCTACCTTAGTCACTATATAATTTTGCAGTCCACAGCTGAATGTTACAAGCTATAACATAGCTTCTGAAACTGTAGTATTAAATAACTCTGTGTTCTGGGTGGAGCTAAGTTGATGCATGGAGTTTCTAGCTTAGTGGGATTTTAAACAATGGAGTTGTCCTTGTCATAAAACAGAATATGTGCCAGCTTTAAAGTTGTTCTCGTCTGTTACAGCCCTTGAAGACAGGATTTTTTTATTAACTTGAGGTTTCAGTGACATAGTTTTAAGGGCCTTTAGTATTGTCTTCTGTGGTTTCACATCTGTGTGAAGCACATACCCAAAACTGCAATGCCAACTACTGCCTTCCCCCTTAATCCTGGCTTCAAACTCAGCTCAGTTTGTGTGCTGTCTACCACGCTCTGGCCCAGTAGGAAATAAGAGGTGTTAATCTAAGCTAACATCTTGATTTCCAGTTTTGTGTTGGTTTTTTTCTTTTGTTCTCTTTCTCCTCACAAACTGCATTATAGCCGTACTTTCCATGGTATGCAGTATAATTTCCATTAAAATGATTCTAAAGATAAGGTTTTCTTCTTATTTTGGTGGTGCTTATTTGCTGCGTGGAGGTAAAACTCCCTTACAGAGCCCTTACAGAGCAGATAAGGTTGTAAATCCTTGTGGTGGTTTGACCAGAAAGAAGTGGAAATTCTGGGATGTTCTGGTCAAACCAATGGGTGCTTGGATTTTGATATTGGCACCTGGGCTAGCCAGTGGGTTTTAGGACACACCTCCGAGAACACCCAGGGGTTAAAAGCAGAGTTTCGGCCCTGGGAGGCTCTCTTGGGACTTCGAGGGACCGAGGTTGGAGCTCTCCCCCGTTCAGCCGCTGCCGCTGGGCGGGGGGAGGGGCAGCCATGCGGTAGGCCTGGGCCTGGACAGACATGGGAGTAAGGAGGCCTTGGAGGATGGAAGGGTGGAGAGCAACAAGAGACATCGGGCAGCCATCCTTCCCCCCCCCCCCCCCCCCCTTTTGGAGACAGAGAGACAGAGAGGGAGAGAGTGCAGCCTGTGTTACCTTGAAATTCAGTAAATATGTGCTGGCAGCAGGCAGCCCGGCTGAGGAGATGGGGGGTGTACAGCCAGGAGTCCAGCCGCCTGGAGGAGTTTTTAACCCCCTTTGGACAATGAAAACCCTACAGAACATTAACCCTTCCTAGACGTGTGATAACAGTGGAGGAGGACGAAGGAAATGAGTGAGTGATGAAGGCCTGGACCAGAGAGAGAGAGAGAGTGAGAGATATTGAAAGAAGGGAGAAGATGGAGTGGCATTTTATGCTGGACTCTTTTGTGTAGCCATGGACAGAGCTATCTTTCCGTGAGATACAGAGACTGAGTCCAGGGGGAGAAATGTCCCAGTGCCAGAGAAGATTCAGTGTGGGTACCCCTCGGCCCCAGGGGGTATATAAAATATGGGGGGGACGGATGTCCCAAAGGTGAGAGTGTGAGATACTGTGGTTTTCTGGAACTGGACAAAGCATCCTTAAAAAAAGACAACCCTGGAAGCAGCCCTGATCCCTGTTCGGTGGTGAGAGCACCGGAACAAGGACGGAAGAGGCCACCACGACACACGGAAGGACTCCCTCTCCTCTTGAGGAGCTGAAAGTCTAATCTGAAGGGTGGTGTTGGACTTAGAATTGGTGATTTTGGAGGGATGTATTGTATTGGGAATTTAGGGGGGAGGAGGAGGAGAGTGTTTTTGTGAGGTTTTCATTTTCCTTGTATTTTTCTCTTTTGTGTGTAGCTTAGTAATTGTTTGTGTGTAGTTTAGTTAATAAAATTTTCTTTATGTTAAGTTTGGAGCCTGCTTTGCTTATTCCTGGTCACATCTCACAGCAGACACCAGGGAGAAGGTGTACCCATGGGGCTCTGGCTTTGCCAGGCCCAAACCATAACAATCCTGGAGCACTGTCATGTGCCATAAGACTGGTATTGGGGCTTTGTGTCATCTCTTCTTAGCCCGCTCATAACACAGAGAACTTTCAGGTGAGAAATTGCTAAGGATGGGTGAGATCCAGTGCTGTGGTGATCTCCAGCCAATACAACTTGGCATCAGTTCTTAGTTTTTGGTAAATTAAACTTGAGGATTAATTCAGTCTCTGATTGAGCACAGGATGATGGGAATGGAAACCTGGGGTTTGTCTTTTGATTCCTGTTATCAGTCTTCTGCCAAACTGTTTGGTCAAACCCAGGTTTCTGGGCAATAATTCTGTTTTGCAGCATAGTTGGAAGCTTAGGTAGGGAAACTCTGTCACTAAGGCAAAGCTCAGGGAAAGGTAAGAAATGTCTTAACTTTCAGGCAATGAGAAATGTGCTGTCAAAGAAACACTTCAATTTGTTTACTTATTTTAAACAGAGCATTTTAAATAGTTAAAAAATTACATTGATGTTGTTTCAGAACATTTCTGACATTGAATGTGAAGGTAGAGAATGAACATCTGTTTCCTTCTTATGATTGTCTCTTTAATCAGCTTTCATGGTTTATTTTTTTCTAACAGTAAACTGCTGCAGTTAGGCAGCATAACAATACCATCTTCGTCCTTTCCTGCTGGACTGCTACAGTTTTGAAGAAGCAACTTTTTTAATGATGTTGTACACTTTTCATGAGCATAAGCGTGGGAGAGGGGAAAGAACATGTTCTCCAATTTCTCCATGTTCTTCAATATTCTCTTCTTGGAAAGAAAGAAGTAATGATTATGTAGTGGAGTTTAGGTTTCATCTGTCAGTCATGAATACTCATGGCATATATTTGTTTTCTCAAGATATAATGTCATATATATTGACTTCTTGACACTGGAAGTGAAGATTTCACAGCGCTGTGTTAATGGAAATTCTTTTTCAGGACACCTTTGCTTCTTACAGCCCAATCAGGGTATGTGGGCCAAAACACAGCGTTTGGTGCCAAGCAGTCCCAGGTGTGCATTACAACTGCACAGTCAGTTCCTAAAACCAGTAGGCTTTAAGAAGAAACTGTTAATTTGCCCTTGCAAACCAGAAGAGTAGGTTTAAGTCAGCAGAGACATGGGTGATTATGGAGTCTGAGATGTTACCTGTGATCATTGCTGCTAAGTCATTAGATTACATATCTTGGCACATGGTCCAAATTCCTCGCTGTGTTTATTGCTTGCCTTCGGTAGTTAGGGAATTCTTTAGTTCTCGTCCAGAAGTTGTATATAATGCTGATGTGCTGTCACTTTTTTTTCCACAAAAAGAATTCTAAGTGCTTTTAATTAGCAGATGATTTCAAAGTATAAAATATAAGTAGGGTCAGGAATAATTGGAGTTGAAAAGACTTGTGTGTAAGACCAGCATTTTTGAGGACAGTACTAAATATAAGTTTTTAAAGTAATTTCTGAAAGTTTTTTTGAATAATTTCCATGAAAACACCTTTCAGTTTCAAGAACACAGCAATGGATTTTTTTTCTTTTAAAACAGGATTCTACAATATTTTTTTCCAAAAATATGATCTCAGAGTTCTTAAGAGGTACTGTTCAATTGTTTAGCCAACATATTATTGTATAAAGAGAGTATTTTTGCACATACTTTCTTGCTGATAGGTGAAGAATAAGGACAAGGGGGTGCGACAGTGTTCTTACTCAGCTGTAATTCAAAAGCAATTAAAGTAATACAAGAACAGTGAAAAGCAGATGTGAACTATGAATTAGTGTAGAGAGTAATAAAGGAAGAAATTTATTTTTTAGGTCCAAGGCGTGTTGTTTTGTTGTCTTGATCACTGGGATTTGGAATCTGCTAAGTGTCAGACATGGAAATGATTGAAAAGCAATCTCTTTTAACTGGATATTGTTGAATCCCAGCAGCTTTGATGAAATGGAGCTGTGTCAGAATTCTGTCACTCTGGGTTTTGAGGCAATACTCTTATGGGATTTATATTTGCCTTGAAGTTATCCTTCAGCTAGTACTAAATGCTCACAGAGACATTAATTACGAATTCAGAAAAATATTTAAAGACGTTGCATCCACAAGGTGGTTAGGAACTTGATACCTGGACCTCAGCTTTTGTTTGCTACAAGAGCTTGGGCATTATCTTCAATTACTGTAATTCTACATCTAAAGAGGGAGCCCTTCTTTCCATTGATGTTGGGTGTCAGTGATGGAAGAGGAGGTAAGACAATCTGGTGTAGCTGAAAAGAATGAGATGTGCATTGAGTGGGAAGTGGCAGGTCTTTGTGAGGAAAAATAAGGTTCACAGGCTCTTCTGCATTTCTTTTAAAGTGAGTATAAAGTGGCCGTCTGTGAGCAACAGGTGGCCCATAGCTGTCAGAAAGCCTACTGTCCATGGTGCAATTCACCTCCTGCTCCCTCATCACACACACTTCTGCAAAAGTCAGGAGGCCAGTAAAAGTGGAACAATAACTGAGTATTCATATTTAGTCTCATTTTCATGTGAGAGGTATATGGACTGGTTGGACTCAGGGTGAGTCTGATAATGTTCTTTATTTATATGTTATTCAGTGATATACCTCTGCTGCAGAACATTTGGTCAGTTGCGAGATTCAAAGCAGTCAGTTAAAGTATCTACAATAAATGGAAAGTGTATGCTATTAAGGATAGCTATTTGTTCTCCTTCCTTGGAACTGCATGAGAAAATTCATAGTTTTCAGATGTTTCAGGCTTCATAGATTTCAGAGTTTACAGGTGGAGAAAATAGAAATTATTTTCCTGATGTTGTGGTCAACTCTTAGAATACATCAAAGGAGTTCATATGGGAAAGGCTTTGTTTATCAAAGTCTCACATTAGCAAATGCCGGATTTTATTTATGTATTTCAGACTTTAAAAGAGAAGTACTTGAAAATCCAATCAGACCAAAAACGTAAACCAAAGCCGACAAAAAATACACCACTAAAAATCCTGGTGTCTAGTGGCATTTTAAAACTTACTTGCTTAAAATTAGAAGATATATGAAAAATGGAGGTACTTCTAATCATACTTTTCTATGTTTAAAGAACTCCTTCAAAAAGTAATTAGTTCACAAATTATTGAAATGAATTCACTTATGGAAAAGTTGTTTTATTGCAGGTACTGGTCAGTAATTTTGATTCTATTTTCAGTGTACCACCATTAAACAATGACTCTATTGATTTGTAAAACCAGTCTGATGTGAACAGTATTGTTATTAAGAGACAGAATCCTGTCTCAGAAAAACTTGTCATTGTGTCAAGAAAAAAGTCACACAAAGTAATTTTATTTTGAATCATAGTTTTTTCAGTGTTGATTCTGTTTCTGGCAGCTGGCTTCATGTGAAATGTGAACAAAGCTTTGTTATGCATGCATGTCTTCAATGGGTTGGGGACCCAAAGTATTTTGTTTTGAAAGCAAAGTTTTCTATGGTGGCACTGTTTTTATGTAATTAAGAAGCAGTGGAATACACTTTATGCAAGCATTCAGAGAAGATGTCTTGTTATGTGAGATAGTTTATTAAACATAAATTTTGGGAGTTGCTGCAGTTTATTGTTAGAAGTAAAATGTAAATTTTATTATATATATTTATGAAATTAGAAATACGTATTGGGTCCATTCTACTGCTTGGGTATAAATGTGATAAATACTATCTAGATAGATCAAAGAACCTTAATTTTTTGAATTTGTGATGAATGACTGCATATCAGGCTATTAAAACCATTAGATAGAGTATTTTGAGAAATGAGCAACCAGAGGTTATGTGGTGCCTCAGGCTATCGCTTCTCAACTTTTCTGGTTTCCACAAGGTAGCTATTAAAAAACCATAATTTGTACAACTGAATTCTCAAATAAGACCCAGCAAGGTGGGCTCTAAAGGCTGAATTAATAATTCTGTTACTGTAGATGCAAATATCTGATTTGAATTTTTCAGCCTTAGGAAATGCGTCAGCATAAATCCTTTTGTAAATGTCTTTTCCTTTCAGTTTGCTACTCACTTTTCTTCCCACTCTCCTCAAAATGGAGGCATTAACCAAAGAAAATACTACCAATTAACCAGAGTTTTGTGAATTTTTTTGGCTGTACGCATGTGTATCTGATTTGTTTGTGTGTTGGAGTGTACTGTGTTTGCAATAGATGTCATGTTTAGTTTACACCTATAGAAAGCAGGTAACACAGGAAAAAGCTGCTTGTTTCCTTGTCTTGGCTGCTGCTCCCTGGGCTGGCTACAAGTTTTTGAAAGAAACAGGATGGTTGCTCCTAGGAAAGGAAAATGGTCAGCAGGGTCCAGCTCCCGGACCACATGGTGGACCAGGCAGAGAGGGCAAGGTGTCGCAGTCTGCTGTGCCCTAGAGGCCACAGAGGGATGCTCCAGGAAAGTGCAGGGTGCAGGCACACAGGTAAGCTTCAGCAGCAAAGGGCAGAATCTTTTCTTAAGAAGTCGGAAGAGACTGAGGAAAGTTTTTTGGCAAGTCAGTGAGATTTGTGTTAAATGGCAAGATAGGAAGACAGTCTTCTTGTCCAGAAAAGGGATGGTTGTCACAGCGGATGTTTTGTTTCAGTCCTTTTTTTGAAGTCTTAACTTTTCCTCCACCTAAAAACTGTGTTTTAATGAAAACTAGTTTAGGATCTCTGGAATTTACAATATCCTTAAAGAAGATGTTCCAATACTTCCATCTTTGGGTTGTGGAAGTGTTCTGTCTTAGCAGTCTGTAACAATTATTCTGTCCTTGAATCTTAACATAGAACTGGGGATCAAAGGGAGGAATTGCGTTTTCAAAAGAAAGCATTATCTACCGGAAAGCCTGTGGATCCTAGCGTGAGGGTCGTGCTTCCGTTGTCCTAAAATATACTAACTGAATTTATCTTGTTTGCATACACCTCTCAAATTTTACTTCCTTAAAAATTAAGAAGAAATATTGGGAAGAAATACTTTGCTGTGAGGATGGTGAGGCACTGGAGCAGGTTGTTCAGAGAAGTTGTAGATGGCCCACATCGCTGGAAGTGTGTTAGGGTGGGTTGTGTGCAGCTTTGAGGAACCTGATCCGGTGGAAGCTGTCCCTGCCCATGGCATGGGTGTTGGAATGAGATATCTTAGAGGTTACTCCCAACCCAAATGATTGTATGATTCTCTGATAAGAAGTGACACATTTCCACCAGTAGATGCTGAACAGCAGTTTCAGATAATTCAGTTAACAAAAGTTCAAGACAGGTATGATTTTGTTATCACTTCCATACAGGTCATAAAACCTATGTAAACCTGGATAAACTGCCTATCTCAGACATACAAGTAGTGCTCTTACAGTGCACCTGGGACTGTGTTGTGTTTCTGGCAGTCCAAAAGCACCATCTTGGAGTGAATTCTAGTAGTGTGAAACTCCAGGAACCATGGGTTCTTTTGAGATACATCTGCATGCCAATCCCACACTGACCTGGGGAGCTGCCTGGGGAGCAGTTGTCATCTCCTGCATATGAATTATTGCCATGTCCCAGTGTCCTGCCTCTTCTCTGAGGTGCATTGTGGTTTGTGGTGTGTAGGGCCAGTAAGATCTGACATCTGGAGTGGTGGCTCCCAGTATGGACCTAATGTATGAGAAATGAAGAATGGGATAGCATTTGTAGAGATTAATATGGGACTGTTATCCCTAATGTCGTACTTGTAAACAGTGTGCATTGCAAGTGTAATTTTCTGCATATTTCTCATTAACCTGATACTAGTGAATCACAGCAATAGCATTTTCACTTCATTTCATCATTTTAGTTGGAGAAAGGATTTAGTGTAGTTGACATAATTTCATTTAATCGCCTGGCCCATAAACAGTGGAAAAGAGCAGTAGTGAGGGTTTGTTATTTTCAATGAAAATACCCAAAGGGTGAAAACTGCTGAATTTTTTTTGATCAGCGTGCAGTTATTGATCAACACAGGGAATGCAAAAATGTCCTGGTATAACATTTTTAAAGGAGTTACAAGAGAAGCATCTGGGAGCCAGACTTAGCTTGTGGAAACATGCCAACAACTGTATTGTGTTTCATTTCCCTGACATGAGCTATGCCTTGCCTTTTGTCCCTTTTTTGAGTAAGTTCAGGAATCATACTATAAATTTGAATACATTAACCTTGCAGATTATTATAGGATATTATGTGGTTTAAGCAAGATGCTTTATGAATTGTATGTATGTAAATTTTATGTCAAGTCCCATTTGTCATAATTAAGAATATGTAGTTTTCAGAAATGGCTTTTAAATTTAAGACTTGCTGCTGATCAATGATTATGAGAAACTTTACTTGACATTTACAGACTTTTTCTATCATATAAATTTGAGCTTGAGAAATATAACTGCTGTACATGGTTGTCAAATAACACTGTAGTACAGAGTTATACAGTATAGATTAGTTAATTGAATATTTGATTGCTAAATGTATTTACATTGGGAACTATTTATACTTTCTATGTAGATTTTAATAGCCACCACATTTATTTTAGCAAAACATTTTAATTAAAAGGTTTATAAAATGTCACGTTGAACACTTAAATTATTTACATACCTAAGAACTATTACAGGTTGAGAGAACAAACAAATTCATTTTAGTTACAGTGAATTCATGTAAATCTTTATTATGTTTAGATGAATATTCTTATGTACATGCCACACGTATTTAGGCTAGCAATCTCTAGCACAGATTCCTGTGAACCTACAGTAGAACCATGGAATAAACTTAAAAATTATTGTTTGTTCTGTCCCTTTGAGAAACTAATTTGCATTCTGTCCAATAATTGCAACTATTTTTTTTTGCTAGGGTGATGGGAAACAGAGAAGGAAGCATTTTTTGTTCATCAGACAAATAATTAGATGAGCATGTAGAAACATTAAAATTCAAAATATTTTCCTCTACATTGTTGAGACCTGTTAAGAGTAGAGTTATAAAATACTTTATTCTTTCTTTAAATGTTTAAGTATGGATTTATGTAGGATGCCTATGCCCTCAATTTGGGAGGCCAAAATTGAGGCTTTAGGAACAATTTTGGAAGTAGAGCCAAAATTGTGCTTTTGTTGAAATTTAGTGTGAAACTTTATCTTCAGAGATGCTTCTGTTTAGGTGTGGAAGTTGTTACCTAATATCTTGATCAAAAAAATAAAGGTAAGATTTAAAAAAGTACCTAGTAAGAATTAAGGAATTTCTACTGAGCTGTATTTTGTAATCACTTATGAAATTTTCACCTTCTTTGATGGCCTATCAAACAATTTTTTGATTTCTGAGTTTAATGTATTCTGACCAGTTGACTCAGCATATAGGATTAGACAAATACTTGATTTCTGACAAAAAAATCCCGTATCAGTGACTGTATTTGTAAATACAAAGTGTCTGTGAATATGAAAATGGGAAATCAATGAATGAGTTTCTGGAAGTGGATCTCTATAATTTCTTATATTCTTCATTATAGTAATTGTGTGCATATCCACGATGAACTTGCTTGTGATGACCTTTATCTTTTCTCTTGAGAAGAATTACTGTTATCAGGTCTTTCTTCATAAGGAAATAAAAAGGTCAGTGCAAAACCCATCTCTTATTTCTGTGCAGTGCACATTGCACTTTGGCATAGTTATATTGAATTTTATTATTAATAATTAGATAATTTTGTCAAATAAATGTTAATATCACAAATTTAGGCATTCTAAGTATCCCTGGTAGATACTCCTGCTTTTTCTGCCTTTTTTTATATCTCCTCTCCTCCAAAGCTTGCTATTGGTGTAACTGAGATTTGACATGCTTCTCTTTCTCCTAGTTCTGTCAGACTTGCAGTTTTTTTCCTACTTTAACTTTGAATTGAAAAACTCTTAATTCTTTTGCATCTATGTTACCCCTCACCCAAAAAAAAAAGAAAAAAAGGAATGTAGAGTATGTAAAAAGATTTGGAAGATTCTGTTTGGTTTGGTTTGGTTTGGTTTGGTTTGGTTTGATTTGATTTGGTTTTAATCAGAGATTTTAGATTATTTGTTGTTTGGAAGACTAGTGCAAGGAAGTGGCCAACCAAACTGAATTGAGCTGTCACTCAAAACATGACTGAAGATTGCTTATTTGCAAGGAGAGCTCCAAGCAGGAAGCTGAGTTCATGAAATCTTAATATATTCATAACTGGAACTGGGAATTGCCTGCACCTCTGTGGATTATTCAGTTGTCCCTGTGATATATTCTGTTTGGTCATTCGGGTGACTGAGAATATTTTTCCTCCCATTTTGACAGTTTTTTCTTAAAATCTGAAGGGCCTTGTGAAGCCCTAGAAACAGCCACTTTCATACCAACGACTTCTGTGTTTAGTAAATGTACAAAATTGTGGGATCTGAAGAGGATATTGGCTGTGACTACAGAATGGGGCAAAGGCAGGGAAGCAAAGTTACTGGAATATTTGGTGCTGGGGGAAGGAAAAAAAAAGAAAGAGGAAAGGTGCTAACATATATTTAGGTCTCAGCAAGTAGAAAAGGGAAGTAAAGCAAAGCATTCTCCTAGATTTCATGAAAATTGGTAAAAGACTCAGAGTAAAGTGTGAAGATCCACTTAGCAGCAACTATGGATGACCTTGCCAAAAATGTCTTTTGTAAATTTTTTTTATTTTGTGTGTGTGAGAGTAGCTGTTTTTCCTCCAGAGATGTGCTCTTTGATCACTTGTTTCTTGTTTTTTCCAGTAAAATAGTGAGAGGCCAAAAAATATGTTTCAGCTTTTAAAAATGTGATTTTTTAAAAATCCATTGTGCTACTGTAGTTCATGTGAATTCCTATGAGTGTGGTAATATAGGAAAAATGTGGTGTCTTTTTCACAGATGTATTTAGAAAGAGATACTTTTTTTCTCTCAGACAGTTCTCCAAATGCACTCATTTCTTTCTGTTACTTCTCTCTGTTATTATTCTTCATAGCAACAATTATATGATTCAAATGTTACTCTGTTCAACACTAGAGAATCACAGCCATAAAGTGTGTTTGCTAGTTGTCCTTAGTGGGACTGGGAATTTTTTTGTTTACTTTACTCTTTAATTTAACAAATGCTGTAACTCTGAAATACTTTTCTTAGGGCAGGGATGTTGTGTCTGCTTTTTGGTTTTGGTAAAGCCAGACCACTACATGTGCTAAGATTCACTGGGTGGTGCCACAGAAAGGTTGTTTTGAGAGAGTTTTTTTCTCCTGAAAATGTCTAAGTGACATTCCACTACTCCCATGTGACTTCTCCTTCAATAGTGATCCTGAGTTAATTTACAACAAAATCTACTAACCTTTTCTGTGAGGATGATGAGGTAACTTTCTCAAGATCTTCTCAACAGGAGGCAGTACTTCACTTGTAGCTGAGCTGGATGGTTTAGTTATTGCTTGGACAACTGGGAGTAACAGTGGTGCACAGTAGCACCTTTTAAAGATAAAAGGAGTGCAACTGAGGGAAAAAAAAGTGCAGGATTTCTCAAGGAGTACAGGAAGCCTCACATCTGGAGACTTGGCAAGATCTGGACAAAACTGAGTAATTTGAGCTAATCCTGTTCTAGAAAGTCATTAGCTTCAGCTGTGTCATACGTGAGCTATTAAAATGCACAGGCCCTTCTAAACTGCTGAACAGTTTAGTGTGCAGTACCAAAAGAGGCCAAATGTTGTTTCCTAGAAACCTGATCTAACTTTCTGAGTTAGAGCAGGGTGTTAGGCTGAGCAATTTCCACAGATCCCACCTCTCCCAAAGTTATTTTGTTATTCTAGCTTTTTCACTTTGTAAAGCCAGTGCTACTTATTCAAGGCCATTGAGAAGTCAGGACATTGTTAACATTAATAGCAGACTTCTTTTACTGTCTACTGGTTGGGAAGAGTGGTGTGTATATTTAACCTTACTTCAGATAATGGTTGTTTTCAAAGAGCTGGTTAAAACTTGTGCAGAAGTGTTAGTTGGAAGTCCCCTCCTGTTTAGATGGTGGTATATTTGAGTGAAACCTTTTGCCTGCATCTTGGAGTCAGACTTGGATCGCATGTGTTGGGAGAAATTTGGGTTAGGAATTGGCATGGGTTGTTGTCAACTAAAACTGAAGCATCTCAGTATGCAAATTATTTTTCTTTAAGATGTATTTTATATTGTTCATAACCCAGAGATCTCTTTTTGTATTCTTTTGGAATACAATTCTGTACTGCCTGTTTCCCATCGTATTTCTGAACACAATGATGACCATTTAGTCAGATGCAACTTCTGCTTCTGCTGACACATGTTGATGTCATCTTGTCTGCAATCCCAGTGTTTAGTCTGTGTTTGGGTGACCTCTTTCTATCATTGTGCTTGTGTTGTGGAATTGCTTTTTTTTATACTCAAGTTTGCCAAATAGGAATATAACTTTTTTTGTTTGAGCTGTTGGGTGGCAACTAGCTGACCCATAGAAGTAGCAATAAAATGTCCTCTTTTCTGTCATGGTAAGAAATTTTCACATTTATTATCTCTTCTCTAGCAGCCAACTTGTTTCCCACTTCTCTCACTGTCCTGGAGGCATTTTCCTTCTCAAACCATGCACTGTTGTACAGTCAGGTGGAGCTTTAATAAAACAAGAGTCTGTCTCCCTGTCTCTGCTGCCCCCAAGAACTCACACTATGGCTAGACAATAGCACCTTCAGCAGCCTTTTCCAAACTGCTTTGTTATTTACAGAGTACACTAGGCTGCTAATGGTGAGGTGAAATGTCAAGGAGCTTTGTGTAAATCTTCCAGTAAACTGCCATGTCCCAGAGGAGCTGGGGGAAAGGGACAGATCTTTGGGAATACTGGAGGATTATCAAAGTTGGAGTTTGCTAATTGCATTTGAAGGTCTCTTTGTACAGATAGATATCTCTCATATATAATGGGTGGATCTGGAGTCTGAAAGATACTAGAAATGAAAATCCCTGCCATTATAAATACACAAATCAAGGCAAATAAGCCTACTAGATTTTCTATGAAGCTGCTTAGGCTAAAACACTCTAAAACTTAGGGTGAAGTGTACAGGCCTGTACAGGTGACAATGCTGCAGAGAACCCCATCCCCAAGGCTGGGGAGCACTGACCTCAGGTAGGGTAATTTGCTGGCCCCGCATAAAACAGGGCATTAATACTTATTCCTTTGCCCCAGATGGTCACCAGACCTCACCACAAATGCTAGCAGAAGATGTCAGTTTGGCCAAACTATATAAACAATCTTCTTCTTAAATTTTGTGGATTTATTGCTGCTTTTCTGGAAATATTAAATGTTTCTCTGAGCAAG
Organism: Ammospiza nelsoni; assembly: GCF_027579445.1. Taxonomy (NCBI): domain Eukaryota; kingdom Metazoa; phylum Chordata; class Aves; order Passeriformes; family Passerellidae; genus Ammospiza; species Ammospiza nelsoni. The sequence continues at coordinate 34,178,083 of NC_080633.1, read as the reverse complement.
TACTCTTGTTTTTAAAAAAGTCAAATCTTGCTAATTAAAAAAAATGTAGCTGGGTTGATTTATGTTTCTTATTAGGGTAATAATCCATCTGTTATGGGGGGTGGGTCAATTCATAAAACTGTAAATTCTGGAGAGAAAAGATTTTGACTCTTTCCCATGGTAAGCATTTATTTGGGTTTGAGATTTCTTGTTTGCATTTGTGTGGAGTCTTATTTGGCAGCAAAAAAGCAGCGTGGAGTGTCTTGGTGTTAACATGCCATTATTTCTTTTACTTCCTCTTGGGCAGAACAGTGTAGACCTGTGATACTCAGTGTCAGCAGAGTTTGTGTACACACCTGGGTTTTTTTGCATGCATCTGTTCTCCCTGCCAAGTACAATAGTAAAGACACTATGTAGTTTTTTAAATTGTTTATTGAATAATAAATTTTTTGTGGGGTGTCTATCTTACAAGACTTGTTTGTATGCTTATAACCTTCTGACACTACAGTGAAATTTCAAATGAAGAGACATGAATGTGCATTACAAGTGTCTGATTGCTTGTATCATTATGAAATAGATGAAAAATTAGTTCTCTGCAGTACTTTTTATCTGAACTGATCAAAACATCTTCCAGTCGTGTTGCTAACAATATGTGATAGGAATAATAACTTCACTTGTTGTTGTGTTCCGTGCTGCAGCCGAGAGGCATGTAAATACAAGCTGCTTATTTGCAAGAAGCTTCCAGATTTGCAATATGATTGCTATGGAAACCGCACAATGAAAAGCTTATAACCATCTGTGTGGTTTGGTACATTTTGCTGCATAGCTGAGCTGGTTTTGTTTACTGTAATCAAAGCATTGAATAGAATACATTAACTCACAAACTGGGATTATTCAAGGTGTAAACTAGTGTTGTGCAATGAGAATGTGTCAGAAACTATAAGGCAATAGAATACCAAATAATAATGGCATTACATTAGAATCTAATGTAAAAAGATGGTTAGGTAACATGTTAGTAGAGGAAACTGCTAAATTTATGCATGTTTATCATGGAGATACCACATTCCATTGGAGGAATGCACTGTTCAAGCCAAACGTATCCATTTTATACTTATGTAGTTCAGTCTTTTTTCCTTCCTTCCTTATGTGGATTTATATAAAAAAACCCTCAGCAAATGTAGGGTTCATTGTTCACTTTTAAAATTTTATAGATGGTAGAATCATATGTGATTAGGTGATTATTTTTCTGGTTTTTCTTCAAACTGCAAATTAAATAAGTAAATTATTTTTAACAACTTCAATGTACTAACTGAAGAAAACCTTTAACAAATATATTTAGTTCCTTGTTGCATTGTCACAAGAATTTTGTAGGATGTTTGCCATTAAGGTCTCTAAGTATCAGTATAGTATGGAACATAATCTGTATATCAGGAGTTCTTAGGATCTACAGCTCTGGAAGGGTTCATTGGTTTGGTTAGTGTAGATTAGTCTCATTTTGACATAGTGAGAAGGTGGAAAAGAGTATTTTCTCTCTGCAGTGATAGTGATGGTGTGAAGAAGATATACAGATGAAAAACTGGAACAGATTAATTTGAAGGTATGCATGACTCCTTAGGCACAGTATCTTAAAAAAACCAGAAGTATTTCTACTGTATTTTTAAATTTGATTTTTAATCTTTTGACTCTGTGCCATGTTGCAACACAAAGTTATGCATGTTGCATCAGACTGCAGCTGTAATTCCTGAGGTAATTGAGGTTGCTGTGTTTAAAGGACACCGCCTGCACACAGTTACTGCTTCAGGCCGTAATATCAGAAAACATGAGTTAAGAACCACAGGTTCTCTTTTACTACCCTAAGCCAAGCCTACTACAACTGCTCCACTCTGAACATAATTGCATTAGCAAACAGTGTGAACCATTTGCAACAGATTCATAAAGCAGAGAGGTTTGTGCCAAGGACGCGATATTTGTTGTGCATGTTTCAGATGAGGCTTCCTATGCAGTTGCTTCAGCCTGATACCATGGACTGCATGCCCATTAGCAGCTGGACCATGTCCACCATGCTTCTGGAGTGCCCTTTCCAGTCTAACTGTACCTGAAACTTTGTCCTCTCTGTGACAACTCTGTAGTGTAAAGCAAGGTGGGATGAGTGGGGATGGTTGAGCTCCAAATCAGTATACAGATATGGTGAGTTTTTTGCTTGACTTGGACACCTTTTGGAATTCAAAGAGTTTTGATTCAGACATTTTCATATGTTCAGATGAGGATCTCATCAACTCTTGTTTCTAGGAAATAAATATTTCAGAAGAATACATATATTCTAAATATTTTCTGTGAAATCACAATGCAGTTTACATGTATTCAGCAGTACCTTACATGTATTCAGCAGTGCCTTACAAAAAAGTCTCTTCAAACCTCTGCTGCTGCATTACTTTAGTTGAGATACCCTCTACTGGAGTCAGTCCTCAGTTTAAACTGGTCTGATGACCATGACAAGTGATAGAGTTAAAATCCATAGGACATTCAACACAGCAAGTGCTTTAGGTCCAAACATTCAGTAACAGGGAATATTAACATCTGTTTAATGAAAGAATAATATGATAGCGTGTGTTGGATGAAGGTGTTTTTTTCTGGGAAAAGGGAGAAATTCTATAAAATGTGAATGATACTGGGGTACTACTCCATGTGAGGAGTGTAACCATGGTAGGGAACCTACAGAATGACAGTGCCTCCTAGTGCTCTGGAGAGCACATAGGGATGAACTTTTGCCATTTATGCTCCAATTGTGAGTTCTTAAAATAAACAGATGAGCATACTTGGAAATGTGTGACAAATGTTAATGCCAAGCAGGGGAATACATTTGAACATCTGAATGCAGTACATAGTTTAGAGTGTTTGTGTGTACTACAGCTTCAGATTTCTCCTGATCTATTGCTAGGATTTTTTTTTTCTTGTTCTTTTTCCACTCCACCTTGGCCTAAAAAATAGCTTATATTAATCTCTACCAGATTTTTAACTAGTCAAGATTCAAGAACAAAAAAATCTTATTGGCTTAGTAGGGCAGAATTTCAAAGCTCTTTGTAGAGTGAATCTTATGTTGTAATTGTAATATTTGTAGGACTGTGTATAGAGGTTAGCAGCAATTATGCATACTCATTCCAACAGGTCTACTCTTGTGCTTTAAACATCTGCTTTAATGTTTGCAGGAGCAGTCTTGTGGATAGATTAAAATTTTACAAGGTTAAAAAATCCTTTGAACTTTTGATATAAAATTCACTCTTTGTCAAAGTGAATGGGCAATTACATAAGAGTTTCACAATGAGGAACATTTTAAACACTGTGAGTGATTCATCTGTTGTCTGTCATTAGTAAAATATCAAAACTAGTTGCTGAAATGTATATCTTAAAAAGAAGCTTGACTATCTGTATATGATGTGATGAGTAGCAAAGTCAGAGAATTTAAATGTATTAAATGTCCAATTCATGTTTGAGAAGTGGGTTTATCAATATACTATTTCCTCATTCAGTGCAGCAGCCTTGTCAGTTTTGATATATTGTAAATGCCAAGATAAATTTGTTTCTACTTCCTTATGAACCTAAAGACAGGATTCGGCTAAAAGTTTGTTCCCCTTTTTTACATCATCAGCAGAATTGTTGACTGGGAAATACAAGGAGCAGATCTGATGTCCCTGTACTGAGTAGAGTGTGGATTTACTCAAGTGAGGGTCTGGACTTGAGAGAGTTCAATGTCTGTGCCAGACAGGGAGGATGGAGCACATCTTTCGAAGTTGCCTGTGGGGATTTCAGACTGTTCCAAGCCTGCTAGCCAAAAAACATGCTTTAGAGCTGATCACTGCCAGGTTTTCTCTTTTCTTGTCTCCTAAACTTGCCCTAAGTCATTTGATAGAGTCTGGCTTGCTTAAAACATGGTCAGGCACAATGGGCAGGAGTAGTGAAGGGCATGGTATCTGTAGTGGCTGTGTTCCCATCATGCAGGTGTTGAGCTACTGTGTCTGTAGGACAGTGTGGAAGGTAAGATTTCATCTGCCTTTGTTGCATACTGCTCTCTACAACTGAGTTATCGCTTGGGCTGGGGAGACTTTTTCACACCTTGGTTTCCTTTTCTTTATCCTTTTCTGGCAAGAAATGTATGCAGCAGAAGAGGACCCTCATTCTGATTGCCTCTGAATGATTGAAAATCAGCAGAACTGCAGCTCTATATGACTGCATTCAGACCAGAGTGAAAAGGGAAACAGATGTTCACAACTGAGATTTTAAAAGAAAGCTCTTGGAGTGTTTGGATGGATGGCGGAAACCACAGAAATAACAATGTCCCAACTTCTGTATAAGTGCAAAAATAGTAAACAAGGCTTACAGTCTGGAAATACAGAGTGTGTTTTCCAGGCTGATGTGGGCTGTAATTCCTGTCAGCTGAGGTGGCCCTTCAGAATTTCATTTGCAGTTATGTGTTTTGCAGAAGAACGTCTTTCTTCAAAAGCTGAAAGGTCAAGCAATGAGAACCAGGAGGAAGTTACCACTGTTTCAGGTAATTAAAACCTTTCCTCTTTATTTTGTGTATACACTTTCTTTTTACCTTTATTTTCTTCTCTCTTCCATTTGCTGTTTTAAAATAATGTTTTTATAGCTCTGTAAAGCTGTCTTTTTTTACCGGGTATGTGATGGCAGCAAAACTTAAGTACCACTTAGGATGCATGAAAACCACTTGAGAAGGATTTATAAAGTAAGCCAATTTATACAAGGTATTCCTTCCTGAATTACTTTGTAATGACTCAATTAGCTTTCATTTCTGCACAAAGGAGATTTAGTTGCATAAATTAGCTTATCATCATTGAGGAAGTGTCACTGCTAAAGGACAGTTTATAGATACAACATGCAGTTGCTGTCAAACCTATAAGAATGTAATATAGACATCTGTGTATACTTTGTGCTTGAGCAGAACAGACTTCTGCCATTCAGAGACTAACAGGGGACAACAAGTTGCCCAAGGGACTGGCAATGTAGACGTCTCTGAAAAGGTCAACTTGACACAGGCTCTGACAATCGACCCAAAGCTCTGTCTTCTTTGATAAAAATCAGATAAACTTAAGACCACTAATTGATCTGCAGCCTGTTTAAATGTTGGCCATGCATATCTTCATTGCATATGATTACCAGAGAAAGCAAATGAATCAGGTAAGAAATGCCAGAGTCCAGTGACAGCAGCATAAAAATTGGAAAAGGACACAAATGCCCAGAAAGGCTGTGAAGGATATTCTCTCAGCTTTAGCTTGGCAAAGCGCCCTTGTGCTAATTATCTCTGGGACTGGAAAAATAACTGCATGCACCATGTAAAGTCACATAGCCAGGCAACTTTTCTTGATAGAAAGGTATTTCCAGTTATGCTTAAAAACAATATATTTTTGTGCTTCAAGGGCACAGACCTTTAGATAAACTGTTGGTGATTTGACACAGCAAGTAGAGAAGACTCGCTTCTTATCAGACCTTACACCTTTGTGAGATCTGCTGCATTGTAACTGTGACCTGCACTGACATGCAATCTGGCTCTCCTTCCCCCATTGCACATAATACACATAATTCTTTCAGGCCTGTCAAGGAAGGGGTGGGCAAGAAGAGTTCCTTTAGGAAGTAGCTCTGCAGTGCTCTTCCTGTTGCAACATGTGGAGAGGAAACAGAGGCCTGATTTCCTGACCCATACAGGAAAGCAGGAACAGGTTGCTGTGAGGAGTTTTGGGTTGCTTTTCTTGGAAAGGAAACAAGAGCCGAGCCATCAGATGCTGTTAGCATTGTGCTCTGCTAAAAACATGTGTAAAACAACATGACTCATTACAGCCTTAATATTTAGTACTCATTTAGACATTACTGTAATTATAAGAGTGTGTTGTCATAATGGAGCATGGGGTCAATCCAATTATAAAGTTGCCAACAGCATTTTTTCCCACTAATGTACCTTCCTGAAGTTCTAATTGGTCATACTTTTAAAAAACCAAAACCTTAGCATCTGCATTTTTAAAAAAATTTAATTGCTATGAGGACAGCCTTATCAGTCTTATTAGTATTTGTGTAATGTCATTGAAAATACCATAGCAGTTCTCCCCAGATGTCAGGTTCATTTCAAGCAATAGTTTTGTGATCTGATCTTACATAGTTCACTATTTAACTCTGGAAATTTGTTTGACTTTTAGGGCTGAGTTGACATGAGTATTTCTGATAGGCATCACATCATAAATACCTGACATGACTTGAGAATATTTTATGATTTTCTACACAAACAGTGCATACATTCTTAAGTTTAATTTATTGCCTCACTTTACTAAACCTGAACTCAGAGAAAATAGTCTGCAAATTGTTTGCTCAAGCTCCGCTTGAGCTCAAGCTGATTAGTGCAAAAAATTTTCTTTTTTTTCCTACTCTTTTCTTGCCATAACATATTTCTACTTCAATTAACTTACAGACTTGAGTTCTTTTTATTCTGTTCTTCTTGGTGCTGACTCTTGCTGCTGGATAGCTTTGCATTAACTGCTAGGAACCTAATAATTTAAAAATACCAAAGCACTGAAGAATTTCAGTTATATAATGTGGCTTGCTGGGTCTTTTTTGTTATAACTTTCTACCCATTATCATTTCTACAATCCCTATTTCAGTAAATGTCTTTTTTTTTTTTTTTTTTTTTTTTTTTTTTTTTTTTTCTTTTTGCTTTATCAGTGTAAATATGTTGATTTTTGGGTTTGATTTTAAGGAACAGAAGAATGGAAGTGAGAAAGATTAAACCAAATATCTTGGGATGTATTAGAGTTTGAGTCTAAATAAATACCCTACTGTTGTTTTGCCCTTATTTTGTAACTGTGGGATAAAGGGGCAAGTAACAGGCATTTTTTGACGTTTAGGGCATCATCAGAATGAACAAATAACTGGATTCTTTAACAGAGCTTGTCTTGTTTGGTGATTGAGACTCAAAACTGAGAGTCTAGATCACTTGTGTCAGGCACTCATTCTGATAGCATTAATTTGGAACTTCAGCTGTACCTCCATCTTTAAGCCTTTACGATGGTAAATATTGAGCACATAATTACCCAAAGGGGCTACAGTTTGTATTTTTCAAATGTTGTTAAATAATCTTCAAATCTGACACTATTAACTTTTGAAAAATCTTACCAGGAGTTGAGGAACATGAGTCAGACTGGCAAGCTGTTTAATATACTAGGCAGTGGACCACAGTTGTGCATGGAAAACATTCACATGTATTCCTTCATTCCACAAGGAATGTGCAAGCAAATAAAACTCCTGGCTCTAAATCACTACCATAGTAGGGTTTGCTAACTTACATGTCATCAGCGTTAAAATGGACGACTGAAACAAATCAGGCACAATCACATTTATCCTAATGTTTTATGTAGTGGATTTTCATATTTAGGTTGTAACTTTGATTTTGTTTTGGTCTGTTTAGTGTTCTGTCAAGTTTGTGCTCAGAAATGGGAATTGCAAAAATTGTCACAATGTAAGGGGCAGAAATTAACCTGCAGATTGCCTTAGGCTGCAGTGGGATAGCACACTTAAATCTCTCTGCAATATGTATTATTAATCTGTTTTTCAAGTTGTGGTGTGGTTTAGTTCATCTTTTCTGTCTATTGTGGTTGTTAGAATATTATTATAATTTTTCCCCTTCAGCAATTCATGGGCATTCCTAAGTTTTAAATAGTCTAATATTTGAGATGCATGCTTGAGTGATATATTTTTCAGATTTTTTTTTTACCTGAACTGATCACCTTTCTTTCTTCAAGCATGTATTGTCAGATGCCAGTATTTTTCAGTGAAATAAGCAGTCCAAGACTACTGTCAGAGAGTAGAGAGGGTGGCAGCCATTGTCTTTTGATCTGTCAAAATAACTCTGAAGTGTTTCCATCCGTATATTGAACAAAAATATCCATTGTTCCTACTACCATTACTAGAAAAGCAGAGATGGCTGGAGTAAACCATGAATAATTCTTTTTGGAAGAGTATTGATAACTATTGGGTAGTAATTCATCCAGATAGCTGTCCTGGAATATAAGAAATACTTTCTGGAGAAACAACCTATCCAAAATCCTCCTCACCCATTTCTTGGGATTGGCAGTCTTCAAAGCAGTGAGTAGATAAAACCAAACTGCTTTCTGCCCTCAGCTACACGCTTAATGGTTTTTTACCATGTCTTATTTGTATTTCTGGCCAAGTGACCATATCTTCAAAATGTAACCCACTTCAGTTTAGCAATTATGTCATCATAGTATTTTTAAGGCATGCAACATTTTGAAGTGTTTGAGAATAGAGTGTAATTGTAACAGAGTAACACCAGCAAATCAATACCTTTTGAATTTGAACTGTAATGGACATGTAAGTTCTTGATGCTTAATCCATCTGTTTTCAGGTACTACATGTGTTTAAGAAGCTTCACATTATTTCACTGCCATATAAATACCAAATTCCTTTACTCAGACCTCCTGGTTTTGTTTTATACCATTCTTCAGAGGCAATAAAAGGAAATTTGTCAAGGTCTTCTCAAACTGAAAGAGACCAAAGTAAGAATGAGTGGGCTTGTGTTTTGCAGAGGTTTTTGCAGCCTATTTTTTTTCTTCATTCTACACCTGTGTTTGTAAGCACTATGAATCATTTTATGAAGCCCTTTTCACTTTAGGTGTATAAAGACAATTTACAATTGTCTTTCATGTATAGGTAATTACCCTTATAGAATTTGGAGAAACTTGTGCTGATAGGCATGAGAAGGGATTTCAGATTTGAAATTAACACTTCTTGAAAGACCAGCATGGTTGTAACCAAACTTACACTGCCACTTTTTTTCCATGTTTTTTGTTTCTGTGCTCCTGGTATACTGTATATATTTTCTGAAAAATGTGGCTTTCTGATTAAAATAACTCTATCTTATGCTGAATTCACAGATGAAGGCACAGAGCCATGGTCAGTCTTTGGTCAGAATCTTCCATGTTGCAATAAGCTTATTTTAAAATGCATCTTTCCAGTGTGTTCACATTATTAATTGAGTTGCTTTCCACTTTAAAACTTAATTAAATGCTCATGATGAACATAAAAGGAGGGACATGTCTCACCCACTTTTGGGTCCCTTCTGTTGCAACTTACTTAAGTGTTAACAGGAGTTACTTCAGGCACATCAAGGTAAGAGCAGAGCTCAAAGTGGTAAAGGTCAGTGTGGAAAGTCATGATTTCTTTCAGTGATGTTCTGAAGAAGTAAAAGTCCTGAGTAATGTGTTTTAAACAAAATCAATAAGCCAACTGATGAAAGATTTGAGAGGTGGGATATACCAAAATAGTTCTTTTATTTTTTTTTCTCATGTGGACTTATGTTATTGTTTATGACACAGAGTTGGGAACTGTGATCGGTATAGTAAGAAATGACCAAGGAGAGATTCCTATTTAACATTTATTACAAATTAATTTTGTGCTAGCCTGTGTTACTGTTTATAATTGCCTAATGCTAAATTGGTGAATAATGAGGTGAAAAATAGTAAGGGCCAAAATTTGGAGGTGCAACATTTCAAACTGATTATGCCTTCATGTTAAAATGTCTGTGCATTTTAAAATGACTAAATCTCTTATTTTGAATGATTGTGAGCTTTCATATGGGTGTCAGTTGTTGCTTTTGGGGTGAGGACAGAAGATTTTGGGCCCTGGCAGCCAGAACGCCCCCTAGTGCTATGCAGCAAGTCATAGATCCTAATCACCAGTTTATGGAAAATTAAATGTTGCATAACTGGCATAGCAGCTTTGAATTGAAGGTTTTGAATATTTAGCCTTATGACAGTATTGCCACCCAAACAATATAGCATAGAACACAAGCTGAAATGGAGAAAGAGAAAACAAGCTCTTCTCGCTCATACAGAGAGTATTAAGATTCAAATCTAAGTATTTGCCAAAATAGAGAAGAACACAAGTTGAATACCACTGTTCTTTTATACTGTGATGCTTTCTATCTCCTGATACTTGATATTTTAGCAAGATTTTGTTTTTGTACTAAAATGAACCAATCATGGTTAAATTGTAAACTATAAATAATGGTGTAGAGTGCTAATGACATGCAAATGTAACTGGTGTATGTTGGAATAACCAGCAAGCCTGCAGTTCAAGGATCATATAACAAAACTAAGATGACAGCCTTGATCCAGCCAGTTCAGTGATATTTATGTTATCAGAATTAGAAGATAGCTTTCCAGTGATGTAAATTATTAGTACATATACATTCTGTCTGGTTAGTGTATACATAATGTAACCGGTCATCTTAGTGGTATTGCTTACATTCTTTTTGCATTAACTCATCACACTCCATTCTCATGGAATTAAAAACAGGAAATAGTTTGCAGTGCAACAGAAGCACCCAGTGTATTTAACTGTGTGTGAGCACTGTGTTTCAATAGATGTACTCTGTATTGTAAATGTATGACAAAGCATTTATTACTGTGTTATTGCCGTATTACAGAGCAAAGAGTGCTAAATAATCAATCAGTTAATGGTCTGTATGGCAGCTTGAACACAGCACATCCATTGTGCTTATGCTGTTAGAAGGATGAGTTTATGACTGTAGTGTAGTTAACTGTTTAGCCAGGGCTTAAGGATGAGTTTATGACTGTAGTGTAGTGTGCACGTTTAGCCAGGGCTTAATGTCCTAAACTGGAGCTGACACAAATATTTTTGAAATGCAGCTTCAGCAACAGTTTCCAAGTTCTCCAATATTTCAGAAGGAAGAATCAAGGATTATCTCATAGGTTCTCAGAGAAGCTATTTAATTTTGTTGGAACAGGAGAGAGAGGGGGAGTGTAGCACAAAATACTTTAACTTCCTTTCACTGATCGTTATTAATTATATTCTAGCAGTTTTATCAGTTTCAAGTTGGGATACATATATGGCTTGCTAGAAATATACTGGCAGAGGAAAAATAGCTGCTTTAAGTTGCAGCTTTGAAAAATGCTTTGAAAACCTGTAGCTACATGTCTCTCAGTGATGCAACTTGCCAGTGAAGGGCTTGCACATTAAACTTATTTTTCACTTACTTTCATGGCAGGAAGGAACTGTTTCTGAAAAGAGGAATAAGAAATGTGTTCTAATAAATTGCTTTGTACTATTTGAAGGTTTAAAGAGTAACTTTAGTTATCCTCAACCTTGGTTGGTTTATAATTAAGTGCTGTTTTCTTTGCAGATAGCGAAAAAACCGATTATGCCAATTTCTATCAAGGTTTGTGGGACTGCACAGGAGATGAAGCTGATGAGTTGACATTTAAACGTGGTGACGTTATCTACATTATCAGCAAGGTATGGGACACTACTGGGGCTACATGGTTGTAAAAAGAGAGCCATGGCACAAGGGCACATTCCCACAGTTCTGTGGGGGGAAATTGGCACTCCCTTTCAAATCCTTTGTCTGCAATCAGATAGTCACTGCAATTAATTATTTTGTCAAATGAACTATAATCACAATTAAAACATAGCCATGTAACAGGAATTAACTTTAAAGCATGTTTATTTACATGTTAGATCTTGGCTACCATTTGTTAACTGACTTAACAGGAGACAATGTACTTTCTGCTTGTAGGAGTTAACCTTGGAGAATTTTAAGTTATCTTGTATGTTATGTTTTTTGTTTCCTGTTTTATATTCCTGACTCTGCTGATTCTGACTTTTTTGGGATCTTGCTACAGAAGATGGTTTGTTTTTTTGAGCTATGCTTTCATCTTTGTGTGTAGATTGTTATTGTTCCTAGAGCTCAGATTCCAAATTCGTTTGCTTTGACAGATTTGGGCATTTTTTATTACATTTCTGTTTGCAAAGAAAATGAGAAATATAATTCCTCTCATCTGAATTAGCACTAAACGGTAAAGGCATGAAGTTTTGTTTTATGTTGATGTTGGGTAATTTTCACATTTTCTCTTGACCTCCCCAACACAAACAAAACCTCTGTTAAAATATATATATCATGGTCCATTGAAGTCTACTTCTGAACAATTAATCAGAGGAAATTTCTATTTTCTCTCCCTATTAGAAAAAAACCAAACTGTTTTTAAAATTCTCAATGAAAAAAACTACTTTATAAAATATGTGTCTAATTGCTATTCAGTGTAATTAGTACAAAAAATATTGTAGGTCACTGAAATGCACAAGTAGGTGCATGAAAGATAAAGACATCTGCTTGTCCTAGTTTCAAATTAAGTTTTGTCACAATTGCTTTAAATCTTCTGTGATACCTTTAACTACATTTCTGGATAATAAATGTAACAGCTTCTGTTTTAAATAAATTTAAGATTTATGGATATAAGGATAGTCCTATATAAAAATAAAGAAGATGTATTACTAATATTAATTTGACCATGTATGTCTTTTGAGGCATTTCATTGTCACTTAAACTAATAACTGAATTGCATTACTAAAGGCTGAATAAAGCTTGTGGATTGGGCAAAATTTCAAGCAGGTATTCAGCACTGAAGAATTGGACTAATTTACAATAACCACTGCTTCCCCCTCTCGCTCCCCCCAAAAGCCCATGAGTGAATGGATTCCACTGTATGAGTTTGGCCTCTTTGTGGGTTGTGCTCTTCGGGTACATTATGGCAACTATAAAATCTTAATCTTCAGCTTGTAGGTGAAAAAAATTGTTCTCTACTCCTTCCCCAAAAGAGTGAGAAATTTAATTTAAAAAATGGAGCAAAATAGAAAAACAGTAGCTTAAGCTGTCCTGTGTATATCAACAGTCCTGTTGCCATGCCGTGATTAATCCGTAATCGGTCCTTGAAGCAGCTTGCTGCTGCTCCAGATATATAGAGCCTCTCTCTGTGGGAATGATTTCTGCTCCAAAATACAGCCCAGAAAATTCAGCCCTGTTCCACTTAAAGATTGTTACAGCTTTTTCAGAAAAATGAGTGTTGGCCACTACTGTCAGCTTGGAATTTAGGGTCCTTGGAGGGGAAAGTGCCAGAGAATTATCTGTCTTAACCCTCCACTTGATTCAGTTTCAAGGTCTAATAATTTATGAGCTCTTTGTCCAGTAAGTGAAAATATAACCAAAGGAAAGTGAGCCTAACCATCCCGAAGTGGGTCAAGACTTTTCTTCTAAAATATTTCCTAATCCACTACATTAATACTTGGATTTTGTGGCAGTCGGCAGGAATCCTAGGCAATTTTTTTATTTTTTCACACCATCTAGTGGTTGAAAATGAGAGATGCAGGTACTGACAGGGGGGCTATGTGTATGCATCCAAAATGGTGTCATAAATTCAGCTTCAGCTGAACCTAGCTGTGGCTTTATTGCCTTTCTATCATATGTCAGCCAGGAACATTACTCTTGAAAATCACATTTTGCTGATAAGGAAGTAAGTATGGGTATAGCCATGTTATAGTAGGAAGGGTGAAGCATTAACAAAATATCAAGAATATTTGTGCAACATGTAAGAGTTCTTTGTTTTACAGTGAAATATAAATGGTATGGCCTGCTCTGATGAACGTGATAAGATAGATATTCATCTCTCCCAGCAATAGTTATGCCAAAGCAATATATTTTTACCAGCTTTTCTCATACCTGTATAGAAATTAGGGAGAAAGCACTATTTGTTTCCATGAAATGAGATCATTAGTATAACAGAGTAATTATGAAGCAGTTTAGCAAATTTGGGCATTTATACAATTTAAATAAAGCAAGAGGAGAAATATGTTACATGTAAGTTTCTAGCTAAATGTCTTTTAGACAAATGAGCATAGTTTCACTTTGGCAGTGTTTACTTCCTAAAATAGCTAAGTATTATGCAAAGACACATCCCCAGAATTTGCTTTTAAATGAGCATCAAAACTCAGTGTTATTGCAATGAGCATGAGCTCATTCTCTGGCAACAGAGATACCTATGCCCGACTAATACAGTTACTGTGGAAAAGCATGTTTTTCTTGTTTTAAAGGTGTATTCAAAAACTATTTAAGCTATTTTCTAAATATTTATGTCAGTTGTGGCTTTAGTGTGGCAGCAGTCCTGTGGACTTTTATAAAAATCCCCAAAAGCCTCACAACGTCTTTCTAAGTTTTTCTATCAAGTTTCCCTCAAAAGTTGAGCTTTTAATCTGAGCAGAATTAACAGAGCTATAACAATAGTGCTTGTTAAGTTTATTTAAAAATGTAGTTAACATTTCAGATTAATTAATTAATGTATCTGTACAGATATACTATTACTAGTATTTTATAATATTCTGGAATATTCAAGTGGCTTTTATCACTTATGCTATGAATGATGTGAACTTTCAGAGAGCTATATACCCTTACTCCATTTTGTAATGAAAAAAATAGTTGTACTGATAAAGAGATTTGTTAATAACATTTGTTAGTTAATATTGATTGTTAGAAATGCAATACTTTGTAGACCTGTTTTCTAAAAGGATGATTGCTTTAAACTCCTGCTCATTTATGGGCTTGCCTTTGCTTTCAAGCCCATGTGATAAATGGAAAAACAGACCATAGTATAGCAATCATTTTTATAAATCTTCCATAGCTCTACTCAAGAAATCAATTTCCAGAAACAATGATAACTGTGGATAGAGGTAGTTCTATTTTTTTTCCCCTAAGTTTTGTATGCACAATTTATGCAAGTGCAACACTTCCATTACTTGTCATTTGCTTTAGGTGTATGCTTTGTGTTATGAAGTTCCATAGTTTCATCAGCCAAATGCAAGTAATAGTGAAAATTTACTTCAATCTGTTAGTGGGAAGCTGCTTAGTAGAATTACTGACATTTCTTAATATGAAACTAATTTAATATATTTCTTATTTATATTTGTATTAAAATAGCAAATACTTCAAAATCAGAAATTATATCTTAAACTGGAATTCTCCTTATTATTATTTCATTGCACACCAGTGCTGCTCACTCTGGTATCTGTGATTCATCTATGACAACGACAACCTTTTGCTCCAGAATTTTTCATGAAAGTAGGGTGTTAACTTGGTGCTTAGATTATGCTATATATATATTCAGTGGTTGTAGGTTTCATGTGTGGCAGATTTTTGTTCTTTCAATACAACAAATGTTAAAATGCTCACATCTCAACCTGTATTTTTTGCCTAGTAAAAAGACAAAGAAAGTCCACAGCTCAGGTTAGTGCTTATGAAATAAAGGTGCAACTTAACCATGCAGCTGTTTCAGAATCACTGCGAACATTTTGTTCACTATCTGTATAATCTTTATAAAATATATTTATTCAGTCTTTTTCTAAAAGATATGAAAGACATACTAAAATCCTGAGTGTTTTATTTTTTCAGGTTGTTTTCTGGCTCATCATATTGAGATCCATAATTCCTATTCCATTGCCAATGGCTCCTCTAGCAAATAGGGAGTACCACTAGGAGCAGATTTGCAGAGTGAAGCACTCAGTGCTTGAGCCCTGCTGTCCACACCACACTTTTCCAAAGCTGTTGGATGTCCAAAGTGGTCTAGCCTGGTTTTGAAAAATGGGAACACATTGGTGGTTGGAGCATGTTCCATTTTAGCTTCATCTGAAATAAATGGGGTGTGTGTGCTCTGAGGCTGTGCATAGGGAGTCAGTGAGGGGAAGGTGGGAGCTTTGGGAGATTCACTTCAGTGGGATGCTTCTGATCAAAACCAAAATGAATACTCAGTTGTACATTACCTGTTTCCTGGCTTGTTTAGTTTTGATTTTTCCGGGTGGAGGTGGGAGAACAATAAGTATATGTCTAAAGACAATAGTGAAAGCCTTTAAACAGAAGTTTTGTTGGAACTAATGCCAAGTGACTCCACCTCTGTTGCTTTGCATACTGATAATATGTAAGCCTTTACCTATCAGATTAGAAGAAAAGTTGGCCACCTGTCATCTAATGGAAAATAAAATGGCCTTCCTATTGTTCCAGGGTATTTTCTGGGAGCAGTTTTGGTTCAGAACTCAGTCTGCTTACTTTGATTTCTATTGGAAATCTTTAATTGCTGTATATTTTCTCTCATGTCATTGTGGGAAATAAAACCTAATAATGCAACCATACAATAAATTTAGTGCTTATATTTTCAAAGATGACCATTTTATTGCTGTCTTAAAACAACTCTACTACCTGTGAAGAAGTCTCATTCAGTTATTTAAGACATTTGTCATTCTCTGCTTTTAGAGAAAATGCTGTTCTGTGCCAAAACTGCTCCCTAGTTGATAGTGTATCATTCAACAATTACACCAAAGGAAGTTCTAAAACTTTTTAGCTAGTATGAATCTCCTGGATGAATTGGAGACATTTTAAAATATTATCTTGCTAAAATGACACCCTAGAATGTTCTTTGCAAAAAATTTATCCTTGCTTCTGATGCATACTTAGCTTGATAGTAGATGCTACTTATTTTAACCCCAAACAAGACTACTGATATGCTTTGCTTTTCAGTTTTAAAATGTGCAGGTATTCAGCCCATGAATTAGTGTTACTCACACTGCCACTAGAAGAAGGAAGGAGAAAAATCTTGAATTCATATACTTTGGTTGTGGTTTTTTTAAAATACAACTCCATTTTTTTCTTCAAGGCATTGAAACACGATAATTTTTCAGCAACTCTTTTTTAAAACCAAAGAAATAAAAAATCCACCCCACAAACATGAAAAAACATACCATATGTATTCAACAATAGAGTCTAATTGCACAAGAACTAGATGTTCTCAACTTTTGCTGAAGTCAGTAGAAGTTTATATGGTGCAAAGCATCTGGAGAATCTTATAAAGGCAGAAGAACTGTTCTGAAGGCAGCAACTGCTTTGGAAATCCTCAAGTATAAAAATTTTCTCTTTTTGTATGTCAAAATATCAAAATTCTCTTCTGCAGAGGACTAAATGTATTTTCTACAGATATCATTAAATCGTTGGATTTAAACAATATCTGTAGAAAATAGGGAGTGTATTGCTAACTATTGCTTTTCCCCAAGTACAAAAGGTTTTATGATCAGTGTCTCATGAAGTCATGGGTACCTAGACATCAGTGCAGTGAAATGGGTGGGATGGGGACAGGGAGAAGCATTTGCTCACAGTGTGTTCAGCTGAGAGCATTTAAGGAGCCTGTGAACCCTGGTGGGACTTTCACCCCCTGCTATCTAGCATGCTGTACAGAGTGTTTTGCCAGCATGTTAAATGTTAAATCATAACCTGTTCCTTCCTGCCCTGTGAAATTACTTCATGTTGGTTAATAAATTTCTGCTGGGGAAAAAAATAATCCATTCTATGACAGTGGAAATGCAGAAGTAGCTTAGAAAGCATTTGGTCATTTGTTAAGGTTGTTGTTTCATATTATTTGGCATAATATATTCCATTGCCCTGGTGCTTGTCTTCCAGGGAGGGTGGGGGTTGTGGTGGCCCCCTCCTCCCCCTGGCCCTGCTAACATTGCCTGCTATGGCAAATGTGCTCCCTGTCACATGGCAGAGCGTGGCCGCACACTTGTGCATTCTCCTCATTGCAGGGCAGCTGGATCTGGCCCTGCCCCCCTCTCCCTATCCCTCTATTTGCCTTGGAGCAATTCATTTTGCAGTTATTGAATTTCTTTGGAGAGTTATTTTCATACAGCGAGCATCACAGCACCTCTGGATCTTGATAGCGTTTCTACATAAGGAGAAAGAAGCTTTGTGTTAGTAATTACCTAACATTGTCAGGAGCTGACTGCAGGCCTCTTTCTAGTGATAACAGAATAACCACATAATGTAGCTTTATAGCACATGATTAATAGAAAATAATTACACATCCTACAAAGGGATGCAATATTTCTTATAAATTGACTACAATGGTTTCCTGTAGATTAAAGGACTCTTCATTATTTTATCAGTCCTTCTGAAGTATGGTTGCTTGCCTATGTTAGCAGTGATATTAAGAGCTGAATGCAGTGAGGGATACCAGATGGTAAACCCAGTGGTACCTGAGATCTGAAACTGATGCTTGCAAAAGCACAGTGTTTCCCAACTTTTTTATTCATACAAAACTCCAACCTGTATTCATATCCTTCTGTATATTAATCCTTATTTTCCACAAATGTGGGTTTCAGAGTTTTATTCTACACATCTTAAGCAGCAGTGATAGACATATGGACCTCACAAAAGCAGTGTATTAATGAAATTATATTGCTGCAAAGGAGTTTATAATTTATAACATTGATAGAAACAATACATCAATTTGGATTTTAAGTGTGACTTCAAGAAAGGACTAGGGGGGCTGTTTATCTGCCTCACTAGTTAAGCACTTTTTCATGTTACTGAGGATAGGAAGGAGAGGTTAGGAGTTTTAAAGAGAAATGTCTATTCTTCAATCAGTTTAAAAGGGAGTTCTATCTAATTATTCTAAAAGCAGATATTAAGATTTTATGTTCTTGATAGCCAGGTATCTGCATTGTATTTTTGTTCAGACTTCTATAGACTGCAGATAGTTTAATTGGGATTCATGTTGCTCTTGAGACCCATGCAAAGAATAGTAATGTAAAGGAAAGGCTTCTGTGTTGCAATATTGTCTGTATGGTATAATGGTTGCAGTGGATCCTTAAATTAGTTTACTAGTCTGTTACATCAACATTCATTTCATCTTCTCACTTAGCTTCATGCCAGAGCAGTAAGTGGTGTATTAGTAAGTAGCAAAACCCAGAAAGTTTTCAAAAGAGCAGCATGCTTTTAATTTTAATTTGAGCTATCTGAATTGTTTCTTTAAAAACAATTGTTTCTAAGTCCATGTAGTGTTGCTAAGTGGAACATTTTCAATGGATAATGTAATCCACAAGCTTTTTCTGTGCCATTTGTCATATGCAGTTTAATGACTGCTTAACTGAGCCACTTCCCTCATTTCATGTATTGTTTGTTTTTTTGGCTGATGTCTAGCAAAACTTGCTTAATCACTCTTGTCAGTCACTGTGCGAATTCCGTGTAGCAGCTTAAAATCTTTTGTTGCTTTCTCTTTGAGAGATTTATTGCTGAGATTCCAGTAGTATACGTGAGTGCTGCTCCTTTCAGCAATTTCCCACTTCAGTCTTGAAATCTAGTTTGTATATTTGAACAGTGTATTGTGAGATAAAGTATAGATTTTTAAACAGGCTGATCTGGAAGATTATAAGCCTCAGTGTCAGCATATTGTTTCGCCTTTAAGGATTTGGGGTGTAATGTGAAGCCTCATGGGAAAGATTATTAACTTCTGTGGAGAGCAGTGTGTACTGAAGATCAGGTTCAGATACCTCTGGACTTTCAAGACCAAACCCATCCCCAGCAGTCTGCTTTGCAGTGGAAACGGGAAGAAGGTGGAATTATTTTTGCAGCTTTTTTGTTTGCATGTTCACATAATAAATGAAGGTTTTCCTGCTGGTTTTAAAGTGGATTTCCTTTAAAATCACACTTACTGCAGTATTTAATGCATAGTAGGATAGAATCTTTTACATTATCGATTCATTGTTAAGTGAAGGGAGAAAATGTTTAATTGAAGACTAATGTTCACCCTTCCACAATTAGAAAATACAAAACTGTGTGTGCCTGCATGCAAGCATTAAAAAAAAAAAAAAAGGCAAAGAAAAAAGCCCACATGAAAGCAGGCCATCATAGTTAAGCACAGAGAGAGCTGAGTACACTAAGCACCTCATAGGACCCCAGAGAACTCTTGACCAGGCTAAATATGCCAGCAGAAAATCATTATAGCTGGGGCTCTAATGAAACGCCATTAACCCTTTAGCTCCACTTGGCTATTTATAACCAAAAAACTTTACCTACATTTCGAAATTGTAGCTTCATCTCAGTAGGACCAGTAATTCAAAATTCTTCAAAGAGCCTTTTCCTCTTCTCATCAGAAGAGCAGTGTAGCAGGAAGCAGATGCTGCTTATCAGAGATATCTGTGTATTTTGTATTTTGTATATTTGTTCCAAAGTAATTTCTATCTTGCTAATCATTCAGTTTTGAGTATGGTCTCCGTTTTAATAACGCTTCGTTTGTAATTCAATATATGTGTATGTGCAATTCCAGCTGTTCCAATTTATTGAACCATTGTTAGGATTGATCTTAAAATATCTCATATCTCTTATATGACACAATATACAATAATTACATGTCAGTATTACATTATTTTATTTTTACAATAATTATATACCACAGTACCACAATACTCTTACTTAGTACTGCTTTTGGAAGACATTATTTCTTTAAATGATTATAATTCATTTTGTTTCATATTTATCTCACTAAGCCTAAACATATTTGAAACAGAAGTACATTAGTCATCTGTCAGGAATATGAGATCTGCTGTAGAATTTCCTGCAAGCCTAAAGCAATAGTAGACTTTGTCCATAGAAAGATATTATGTATTAGATATATATAGTGTTCCCTTCACATTTGAGTGAAGTAGTTTTTAAAATAAGTTGATGGTTTCTTAGAGTATAACTTGTGATACTAAAATAATCTCTGTTGATTGTTATATGTCAATGTTATGCTATTAGATTTTAGTTACAAAGACAAGATTTTTGTATTTTTGATGAACAGAGGATAAGGAGGTCGGCTATTTTTAGTAGGTGTTTGAGAAGCGTGGCCATAATTAAGAAATTTTCTTGAGTATGCCGGGCCTTTTTAAAATTTACCTTCTGCTTTTGCCTAACTGCATGTGAATGCCTATAACAAAAAGATAAAATGTTTTAATTTTCAGTTGAAATGATTATAACTATATATAAGGGAAAGCATCCATAAGGAGTTGCATACAAAACTCTATTGCATTTATATCAGACTAAAGGTTAATACTGCGTATTGTTTTCAATTAGGAGTACAATAGATTTGGCTGGTGGGTAGGAGAAATGAAGGGAACCATTGGCTTGGTGCCTAAAGCCTACATAATGGAGATGTATGATATTTGAGAGGCCTGGGTAAGTACATTTTAATCCAATCTTCTGTAATGGCTTATATGTTCCCTTGTTCTCTGTTTCATAAGTATGTCTTTCCTGGAACCTTTGTAGGAGTCCTGTTAACATAAAGATTATAGCAAAATATATTGAAGGTTCAATTAAAGTACTTTTTTTTTCCTGGGGTTTTATATGAAATATAAAACTACAAAAGATTATATATTTAATAACTGTGTTCCCTTTTCCAAATTTTTAAAAAAATAAAATTGATGTTGTTTATATTTAGTTTTGTTACTTTAGTTATACGTATATATCTGTCTGTGCAGAAAACTGTGGAAGGGGAAGGATATTTGGACAGGGTTTGACATTCATGTTTGAGGTTTTTTGGCTAATGATGAACTTTCAACTTCCCTCTCCCTACTCAGGAGAAATCTGCACTTGAAATGAAGAGTGGTGTGCAGCTGCAGTTTACAGAGCCAGCCTCTGGAAGACGATTCTGCTGTACATGTTTTGCGGTTTCAGCAAATGTAGTCAGATCGTTGCCTCGTGAACATTAAACATTATAAACTGTAATTGATCATAACTTTATGGAAATGGTCAGCTTAGCCACTTTTTATAGAATTTTAATGCTAGGAAATTAATAGATGGTAATTATCATATGGGGCACAAGCAGCCGTATAGTGCCTGTTGCTCTTTTTTAAACATGTCAGCAGCACTCTGTATAGCTGTAGGTTTGGGCTCTCTCAGGGAATTTTGCTATCTTTTCCTGTTCTGCAGATTCAGAAAAATTACACAGAGCTTTGAGGGTAAACTCTTACTCAATTCGTGCATGCATTAACCTTTTAATGCTCACTGTACATCTTGTGCAGTTGAATCAGAAAGTTGGGGGAAATTTATGTATATTTCAGGTCTTCAGGGTATTCTGTTTCCAGATGTTTTCAAGTTATGCTTTAGCCAATGATAAATTTTTTCTCATGTATTTAGTATCGTATTGTTAATTACTTCTTTGTTGACACACAATGAAGATTTGATTATTTTGCTGATGTAATAAATGCACCTGTGTGGTAATACTGCTGTGGTATCATTCTGACTTGTCATGGTAATTCTGTGGAAATTTTTGAAAATATATTAAACCCTAAAATTTTTGCTAAGTCAACGCAAGATAAATTGCAGGTAAAAATATTTTTTTCTGTGGTAGTGTGAAATATTTTACCTGTACCTTACAGATAATTTTGCAGAGTCAATTATCTTGCTGGTATGTGGAATTCTGATACAGGTTGTGCAACAGAGATCTTCATCTTCACCCTGTGTGAATTACCAACAGCTACCTGCATTCTTGTGTCAAAGCCAGAACTTTGTGGCTAATCAAAAACATTGCCTGAAACATAAAAAGGTACACTAAAATACTACCACTTGTGCAGAAGTGGTTGGGCAAGTCAGAGTTAATATTTTACATACTCTTCTTTAGGAGATGTACTTTACCATTAGCATGGAAGATCAACTTTTTTGGGTCCTCCCAGACAGTTGATTTGTGAGACCCTTAATCTGCCAGCGAGGCAGGTCAGGCCAGCCTGTGAGCTGCTGAGCCTGTGCAGGTCCCCGTGTAGCTGCTTGTGCTGTTTATGCTTCAGGCAGACCCCGCGGACACCGTGGGTTAAAAGGAAACGTCAGCCTGAACTCGGAATTTGGATCCTTTCAGTAAACTAAGATGTTGTGCTCTGTGTCAGCTAATGTATGGTACTTGCTGGTACACTGAATTCTAATAGGCGTCAAACGGGACCGAGTTTTGTTGTAATTTTTTAAAGAGATAGTCATTGGAATTGATTCTGTGTGTTATCAGCGAAGCATTAAAATGATAGATTATAGTCTTCAGATCTTTTACTACTTTAATTTGTCAAGCGTACTGGTGGATTGTGTACAGAATGTGAAGCGTTAATAGCGGGGCTGGAAACGCTCCTTCTCCCATGTTAACATGGCAGCGCCATAAATCTGCCCGCCGAAATGGCTTTTTATTAATTGCAGAATTCCGAATCCCACCACCACCACCACCACCACCACCATGTATTTTTAGGGCATGAGCCCTGCCCCGCTCCCGAGGCGCGGTGCGGTCGCTCGGTGCGGTCGCTCGGTGCGGGGCGCGGCGCGGGCCGGCCCCGGCGCGGTCCCTCCTGCGCTGCGCTGCGCGGCCGCGGCGCTGGGTGGCAGCAGATTTTCGTGGGACGGGCGGAGGCGGGTCCCGCTGCCGCCGCCGTCCCTGTCCCCTTCCCCCTCCGCGCTGTCCCGCGCCGCTTCTGCCCTTCTTCCAGGAGAGGGAGTCCTTAGCCAAGCGATGAGGGGCAGGGGTGCCCGGCGCGGCCTCTCCTGGGTGGTGACAACCAGAGACATCAAGCGGCTTTTGTCTGTAATTCTCTTTTAGGGCTTCCCCCTCCTTAGTGCTTATTGCTAGGGGGGAGTAAATAAACTGCCTTAAATTCAAAACGTGTCCCGAAACTCACTGGTAATGTCTCAGAATAAACCAGCGATGCACCACGGATGAATGGTTTACTCTAAATCTGTGCGAATTCCATAACCTTTTTTGGATAAGAAAATCTCAGTTAATGCAACTCAAATAAAACTCAGGTAGAAGGTGCTAATTGCTTCATTTTCTTTGTTCACTTAGATTGTGCTTGCCTTTCTGTAAACGGTGAGAGAGCAGATTTTTAAAAGGTGATTGTAACTCTCACATTGTACAGCGTTTTACTTGATTATTTGCTGTGTTCTGGATTTGTATGGTACTGCCATTAGATCTTATAATAATGTTCTACTCTGCAAATTTTTAAGGTTCAAATAAAGTTTAATTGTTTGCAAACTGTTATGATGCTAATAATTCAACAGCCTGCTGTGTTACTAATGAAATTACTTTGTTATGATTAATTTGGAAAATAGTGTGTTGATTGTAGTAATTAAGCACAACAAGGTGAAGTAAATGATTCTAATGCCATCTGGCCTCCAGACTGAATGAAGAAATGAAATGGGGCTGTCATTTGAATTTATTCAGAGAAGTAAGGGTAATACAAATGCTTTTTATAGCAGAGGCACCCAGATATAATCATGCCACTCTGTAGTATCTTTTCATGTGCTTCTGTATACGGATAACTGGTTCACATATTTTTGCAGCGTCTCGTTAGGATCTACCTCTTTGTACATACTGCCACTAATTACATGTTCTGATGGCAGTGCATGCACTGGTTCTTCTATCAGAAAGATGTATGGATAAGATTTAGAGAAGTGATATGGCTCAGCTTACCTTTTGCTCCCCTATTAAGGATAAAAACTTTCTGTGAGTGGAATTAAGCTGAAAGTGAATGCTAATTAAGATCCCATTCTAAATTCAAAACTAAATGCATAAACTTATTTCCCATTTTTGGCTTTGCAGTCTGAGTATGACACAGTATTAGAAGGAATGTAAAGAATAACCTTTTAGAACCTGATCCAAAGACTGTTGAAACTGAGAAGATATTGAATTCACTTGCTTTTGCATCAGGAGCTCAAACAATAACTCAAAAACAGGCAATACAGTTTCAAAGTGCTTTTTTTTTGCTGAATTCTCTTTGTCCTCTTTCTGAAGGAGATGCAATTATTTCCATAAGCTGAACCAAACAAAAGAACAGCTCTTATTTCTCTAAGCCAAATTATAAGAATCAATTTTTCTATCTCAGGTAAAGCAAAATGAAGTTGTGGGTGTAAATTAAAATCCTGGCTTGATAAAGTTCAGTGGGATCTATAGGGAAGCTGTAAAATACTAATATGTGGTGAAAGTACCCAGGTAGATGACAGTGGTGTGCTCTTCAGTTGCATGAGCCGTTTGAAGCTTCTCTCATCTCTCACTCAAGTTGATGAAAAACTTGTTAGTATGTAACTGTGGGAATAAGCATATGCATGGAAACCTCATAAACAACTTTACATAGCATGAAGAACTGATAAACTCTATAAGACCTTCACCTACCAGGGTTTCTCTGAAGCTGATATTTCTCAGACAGGAGTCTGCTTAATTCTATCTTTATTTAGGAAATCTGACACTAAGCTCAGCAAGGAGTGCTCTGCCAAATCTGCATCTCTGTCTTAGAGTTAATTTCCTTCCCAACATCCATTGTCTTACTGTGAGGGACCAGCACCAATCAGCTTCACATTATGAACTTAAAATTGTGGATTCAAGCTGGGTGTAAGCACAGGATTTGGTACTTCTGGGATGCAACTGTGACTTGACTCATCTTTGGATCCTACAGGAAGAAGTAACGGGGGCTTAGATGGTGGCAAGATGTGCAAGTGAAAGGAATACAGCTTTTCTTATCCAACAGTGTTGTGCTAAGGAATACATATGTTTATTTTCTCTTTAATTGTAAAGCAGATCAGGCAGTGATAACCCATGAATTGTTATATCATAGCCTTTTGCAGATTTGTTTAGGAGTAATTTTGTAATGGGATCTAGACAATTCTGTTTGTGCTCTCTTGGATTGTCATTAGTCCAAACTATCACACAGAGAAATTCATAGAAATGCAGTTGCTGGGTTCAAAGCAAAGTAGAGGGAAAAACCTCTGCACCTGAAAGCTATGTCAACATAAGTCAAATTTAAAACTGAAACTGTCAGCTTCTACCCAGCTTTTTGGGAGGACAAGTCTTTTAATTAACGGGAAAAGCTTAAAAATCCAAGGTGTCATCTTGTACCAACGTGTCAGAGAATAAAGTACAATAGTGCAAGCAGTCTGAGAAGAAGAGCTGCTGGTAGATGAAGAGGCAGATAGTTTCAAATGCCACTAAAAAGCAATCTATCTCTATTAATTTTCTGCTCTAGCAAACTGATATGTTGGAGCTTTTATCCTAAAGTATCCTCACTGTCTCACAACTCATAGAGCAAACTTCCTTTCACCCTCTATTGTAAAGCAAGTGCTACTCCATAAAGAGATTTGTTGGCTAATGAGCATTTTACAGCAACACTTTAAAGTTTATGCTGTGAGATGAAAAAAAAAATCCACATTCAGTTACAGTGGGAGGATTTATGTTGGCAGAAGAGAATTACCAGTTTGGCCACTTCCAATCTGCTGTAATTGCTTCCATACTTGTAAATAGTGCTGTGGGATTTTTAATGGCCATGGCAATAAGGACTAGTTTTACACCTCATGCTACAAGACGAGTATGTAGTACCCCAGAACTGACCCCTGTGCAGAACTGCCTGGGGTAAAGGACAAAAGTATTGCACAGGATCATTATCAATCTTTGAAAAGCCAGCAGCATGGATGTGTGCCTTGGCAGCCTCCCACCCAACAGCTGACATGGCCCAGTGCTGCTTTTTAATAGTCACATCTAATAGGGTCAGCATGAGAAGAGCAGAGCACAGGCAGTCTGACAGGCCGGGGCTACTCACTTTGTTCATTGGGGGTCTTCAGCCTCTCAGACTCATTTCACTGTGGAAGAGAAAAGATGAAATCTGTAAACAGTCACATGGCATCAAGAAACCATCTTCCTTTTCTGTTGCTCTCTTCCAAGAGGACTGCCATTCTTTCCTTATATTTAAATTAAAAGCAGTCAGGCATGAATGCGCATGTGTGTGTAGGAAGGAGTGGGTTTTATTATATCGTCGCTTACAGTCTTGTTTTGATGCTGCTTTCTCCTTTCTGGTGTTTACATTGACGTGTTCATAATGGCCATGTTACCTTCACCACAGAAAAAAGGTATTTCTAGCTTTAAAAAAACCCCCAACTATTTACAGTTCTTGAAAGGCTCTATTCTATTAGCTCCTCTTTTGTTATTTCCCACCATTTTAGTGTATTGTGTCAGCAGTATCTTATCAAAATCTATGTCTTTTGTGACAGTAATTTTTGCTTGCATGTAAAATACTACAGACTAATGTTTTGAAACTTCTCTCCTTATTTTCAAGCTGATTTTGGACTTTGTTTTAGGATATTAGACCTCAATGAAAGGGGAAGGGGTGAACAATCCGTACATCTAGAGTTCTGTTACTTGACTGAAAAATAGGCAATCCACATTAGCAATTGTGAGAACTGCCTTGGAAAGTCTCTAAGCTAACCAGCTTCCTTTCCATTCATTTGTTTCTGATTCTGGGACTCACACAGAATGCTTGACCACTTCCACACTGAGACTACCTATTCAGCTACTTGCTGTCCTCTGATGGCCACCCAAGGTCACCTATAGGTCATTATTGACTTGTGACCAGAGTTGCCTCCCTCTACCTCTTGTTTGGTACTGCTCTAACGGCAGAGCTCAGGAAACAAACATCTTGTCTTCTGAGCTTTGTAAATTTTCAGGTGAGTGAAATTTCAAAATGCAGAGGCATCATCCAGAATAATCTCTCTCACTAAGCATGTTTATGATTTGTATTTCTCTGAATGCTCTGTCTTCACTTTACTCCTGCATTAATTTACTTAAAAAAAAATGTGAAGAGGAGAACATGTATCATGAGATGCCTTCCTAAAACATCAGATTTTGACAGAATTGGGTCAAATTAATGTTTCAGGTGCAGATTATGGGAATGCTACTTGAGAGTGGGAACCTGAATCCGTACAGTGGTTGTTTCTGTCAGGCTTTGGCAAGCAGAGGAGAACAAAGAGCTACATGTCTGGCCCTTAGCTGAAAACTGAGCCTTACTGATCTATGTCTGATATTATCTTAGATCCTTCAGCTGCCCTGTTGCTTCTGAGCATCTCTAATAAATTCAATGAGCTAGAAATTTATGCAGATGTTTGTCCATCAGGTGTGGATCAGGGTTTTGAATTATAGCCTGATCTGACAGAATGGCATACAAAACCATGATGTGATACGTTCCCATTTGTAGGGCTTCAGGCTAGCTGATGATTCCAAGAAGCACACGTGGACCACAAAGGGATTTCATCATACTTGTTTCATTAAATGCTAATGATGTGTTTCAGTGGAATTCTATTTTGCACATTCTGGCTTATGTAAAAGAGGCCTTCATGCAAAATACCCTTGCTTAGATGTCATAACATTTGAAACATGGGGATTATGTGTTAGAGTAATTCAGTCTAAAACTGACCAGGGTGACTCACAGGGATCACAGAACAGTGTACAGAGCAGCTACTCAGGCCACGTATATTTCATTTGGTAAACAGTGTTTGATTATGAATTAATTGTAATAATGCTGACAATTATTTCAATAACTTTGTCTAGTTAACAGTAACAATAGACATACTGTTTGTTAAATGTATTAACTGAAATTGCAGTAGCTATTCAGACTACATTCATCATAATACTTGGTAGTGTATGTCCTTCCCTTGTCTGTGGGCTTGTGAGTGTCCTGCTCATCCTGAGTGTTGTCATTTTTGCTGGTATTACAGAGAAAAAAATTGAAATGCAGGCAGTTGTCAATGACAAAAACATCTTCTGTCTTTTCCACTGTCTGCTTCTTGAAAACAGTCAGTTCTGCATGTATAGTTTGAAACAAGGGAATTTAGCAATGTGACTCCCCCCTTAACTCAGCAAAAGTTATGTAGGTAATTCTTAATTTGAGGGCACAGTATTAACTCCTCATTGTCAAGAGTAAGCACTAGTCACATAGTTCCCTTGGCTTTATTGCACATGCTCCTGCAACTTCTCTACTTGTGAGATACAGGATTTAGAATCAAGTTGTTAATACTGTGGAAAATTAAGTTTTGTAGTTTAAAGTATAGTGCTAACCATCAGTTAACCACTTGGATACAGGGTGCCAGTTTATCTATGAAGTGGTTCCTGATGTTCAAAATCACTCTGTACCCAGCACTTAACAAATACAGGGAGTATTATGAGCACAAAGCGAATGGCTTTGGTGTTTTTGATCTCTGGAGAAGATCTCCTTGGCATAAGATAGTTCTCATAACCAGATGGAAGTATTTTACATCCGACTCATTTTGAACTCCCAGTTCACACCCTGATGATCTGTACACTCTGCGCTGAGGTCTGATTGATTATACCAGGATTAATTGGGTTTTACTCTTCGGAAAACGTTGCAGGTATGCCAGATGTGAGAAAAGTTGTGTTTGACCCTGTCTGTTTCATTGTCTGCTCCATTTCTCTACCAAATCGGAATTGTATAGGGGCAGGTACAATATATCAGGAATCTTTATTATAGACAGCTGTCAATGGCAGATTAATGCTTTGGCTGTGCCTCTCAGCCAAGGAATAAGTCTATAATAGTGAGGATTTATCTTGTTATATGTGTATACTGACACAGAATTGTAACATCTGTATATGGGCCACTGACAGTCCCTATGTCTCCTAGTATATTCTATTTTCTCTAGGCCAAATTTATTGCTCTCATAATTAAGTCCTGTCTGGAGAACTTAATGGAGTTGCAGGTTCTGAAAGTAGGAGGAAATGCAGCTCCTTGCCAGGAGCTTGTGCAGTGTCTGCTCCGCTCTGCCCAGGGTGTAATTCCACTGTTCCAAGTGAAGGGTGGGTGGCAGAGGACATGGCTTTAGAAGAAACTCCAAATTGGTAATTTTTATAGTTTGTTCCATCTCATGCTAGGAATGCCTGAGTGGCCTTTTGTTCTCAGTAAGTCTCACAACCCTAGTTGCTAAATGGGATCACGTTAATCATGGATGACACCAAGAAATAACAGGTTTACATTGCTTCCAGGTAGAGGCAGATCAGGCACAAGGTGAAGCTTTCCAGTGGTGAGGGCAGTGAAGCATTGGGGTTGGTTGCCTGGGGAGTTTCTGTGATTTCCATTTCTGGAGGATTTGGAGAACCTGCAGGGAATGAACTCACCTGCTAGGAATGACTGAACCATGGCGATTCCTGCCTTGGGGCTGGGGCATGTACTAAATCACCTCCTAAGGTCTGTTCCAGGCCAGTTTTTTGCAATTCTGTAAGTCAGCAGTGAGCTGACACTGTTCTGAAATGGCAGAATAAATACAAGCCCAGTCTTATTCTTTGCCTGGTGCACTAAAAATGCTGCTGCTCCGTGGGTTTACGTGCTCCTTATCCCTCTACAACTTCACAATCTCCAAGCAGAAACCAAGATCACTATTTTTTACCCAGCAAGATTATTAGTGCATAACCTCAGTAATTAATTTGGTTCACAATTAGTATATTTTTAAACAGGTAAAGGATTCTTTAAAGTATCAAAGTGTGTCTGTGACAGATCCTAACCAATTTTCAGTATATTACAGTGTTACATTGATTCTAATTGAAATGGAAAGCATTTAATTCACGGTTTTTTAAAGCAAAATAGCTACAATTTCAGATTGTAGCCATTTATTCACCTTATGTAGTTAATTTTCATTAACCAGTTGGGTGTCTTAGGAAATAGAGAAAAAGATAAAAATAGCCTTCAGTTTTGTCTGTTGTCTCTTATGAGAACAGAAAGGGATTTTTCCAGAGTTCACTCTGGTGAATAGAAACATTCTCATCCTTATAATAGGCTTTGGATCAGATCCATATGTAAGGATAGTCCCCCCTCCCCTTTTTTTTCCCATACTCTTGAATTGAATGTATGAGATATATTTAATCCTGGCAGTATTCTTTATCTCTCTGAGAAGTCCTTTTAATTCTCTGTAAGAAAGTGTTCTGTGATGTGGCTACCTGATTTTATTGAAACTCACACGTCAGGAAAAAAAATTATTGCCTTCCCTGTCAAAACTGACAGTAATTACAAGGTCAAATATATTGCTGTGATTGACTTGTAAAACCAAATCTGTAATATTTCAAGTTTGTGAGTTGGCTTGTGCAGCTCTCAGGAAATACAACCCAGTATTTTCTTTGCAAGCTGACATCTCTTTATCCGTTTCTTTTATCACCTTTGTTTTTATTTGTGAGAGCAGGGAGCATACAGCATTTATATGGAATGGACTGGATGGCGTTTAATGAGTTGGCTTCTGGGGAAAAGTGGCTAAACAGTAGCTAAAGGAAAGCCGGGAAGGTTTAAGCAACGGTACCTTTTATGTGCTCCTCTTTATGCATAATCTTTCAGCAATAAATACTGCATATTGATTTCTTAATTGTAATGGAAACATACTTGGACAGGAGCAACATTATAGCCTATTTGCTGCCTTAATTTTTAAAGACATTTTAAATTTTAAAATGGATACTGCACTAAATGCAGGACAGTGCTCTTAACTTGATGTAGAAGCACTTGCTCGTCAAGGCTGTGTTGCTGGGAGCTTTTTCAATTTCAGCTGCCTTCCTTTCTCTTACCTTTGTAAAACTAGAAGAATCTGTAGTTGGTGTTTAGGCACACTAAGCATGTGTAAAATTCACTCCAGATCAGACAAATCACTTTAAACTGGTTAGGGAAGAAGCCCCCAAATAGGTTTCTGCCTAAAAAATAAGTATTAAAGTTTCACTTGTTATTTTTGCCTATTAAAAAAAAAAATCAAACATGCAATAGTTTCCAGGTTAATAATTTCCGAGGACTTGTAGTAAAAAGTGATCTTTGGCTGAACGAAAAAAAAAGACACCCACACATCAAATAAATGTATAAACCAAATGCTGGGTAAAGACTTCATAAAGGTGGACTAACACCACTGCCTAAAAAATAAAGTAAAAGGAGGAAAATATATCTTAAATATCATTTAGTCATTTAGCTGGAGTGCAAATATAAATGCAAGTGTTAAAGTGATATATATTAAAAGCCACAAAGAGACACTTGGAAATGGCATCCACAATATTGTGTATTGTTTCGAATGTACAATACCAGATTATTTCAGAACAAAAAAGATGAAATCGCCGTTACAGGAGAAAATATTCTCCATTTTACTTCATCATTTCCAGTCTGCTGGGTATTTGGATGGTATTGCTGTTGTGGTTTTAATTTTTCTTTTCTTTTTCTTTTTTTTCTTTTTTTCTTCTCCTTTCAAAATTATTTTATATTTTATTCTAAATCCAAATCAGCGAAGCAAAGCCTGGGAGGTAATAATTTCTTTGAATCTTAATACAGTCTGTCTTCTTAATGAGCCTACTGCACTGCCCTGAAAACAGCCCTTTACAAATAAACATGCTGGAAGTGATTTAGCCACAATGTCCAGACTGTGTAAACATCTAATTATTACAATAAAATTGTCAATAAATATACATTACTGCTCCCTTTTCAAACGTTAACCAACTTTCTCTTTGCTTGATAAAAAGGTATAAATTGTATTTTTATGTCTCGGCGGGTTTTGTTTTCATTACCCTGCTTGCTGCTCTCCAGACAAAAGAACGCAGACTAATGTCTGAGTTATTCCTGGATGGTGAAAACTCCTACAGTTGTTTATTAACATAAAGTGCAATGTTTCCTTTCACAGCAAAATGAACTCCAAGCTTTCACAATCTGATGTTTAGTCACAGCATCTTCCCCCCCACCCAAAAATGAAGCTATAAAATCTCTTATTGCACTGGCTGTAACTGGGATAGGCACACCATTGAAATGCACTTATTAGAGGGAGGAGAGGACAAAATGCTGCTTTAGGACCAAGAGAGAAGATAGGAAACCACAGTAATTTCCTCAAAAATATGAAGCTGTGCCTTTCAAATTATAGCATCGTGTTGACCATAAATGTGGCATCAGCTCCCCCCCGCCTCCCCCATACGTAGCCCCTTTTCACATTTCTTATATAACTGGAACATTAACATTAGAAAAGCAGAGCGATATTGAATCCTAATGAGGTCTGGCCTATATGCTCCGGCAGGAGAAGAATGAGGATAATTCATTTGTATGCCGCAAAGCATTCCCAACTCCATGAGCATCCCCGTGGCTTCGGCTTGTGGTGCTGATCATCTGTTCCTACTTTAGGGGGTTTCATTGCTCTGAGCAGCATCTGAGCTGGGGAAAAAATAGTTAACCATTTTACTGCTAGCTTTTGTTATATAATGACAATTTAATACGGTGGCTATTTTTTTGTTAACCTGCTTTAAAAAGGTCTTTCAAATGGTTAAATTAATCTTCTGATTAGCTGTGCCTGCCAGGTAAAATATAAGGAGGAAAATGATGTGGAACACAGCAGTGTAAAATGCGTTAGCCAGTCTTGGTAAACATGTCTATTTTAAATAATCAATGTAATGACAGGCAGCCATTTGCTCCGAAAATATTTTTTTAAAATACTTTTTATTCTATTTTACTGCCTGTGATCACACTGCTTTTTTTATCCCCCCCTTTTTTTTTAACACTGAAGATACTCAGCTGAGCGACGTGTTATTTAAAAAAAGAAAGCAGAAATGTTTACCAAAATCAAGGTATAAAAGATCCGTGCAAATTGCCATGTAAAATGATCTGCACAAAAAGGCATCGGGGAAGAGAGGGAAGGCTGTGCCAAACAGATGGCACACCCTGCTGTGTTTTTGATTGAAAAAGAAAGGTAACATTTGCAGCCACGTCAAAGAGACAGTGATCAGCTAAACAAATTGGTCTCCCAAGTGCAGCATTGCTGGAGCAAACCCTGCTGCAGGGTACGAGCGAGGTTGTATTTCACAATAATGCCGTGTGCGCGTCGCGGCTCTCCGAAGTGAGGGGAGATGTCCCCCTTTCATCTCTCCAAGGCGAGCAAAAGCCTTTGTTGAGATACACTGCAATGCACTCTGCAAAAGCGGCACAGAAACCCAGACAATGAGCGTGGGGTTTTTTTTTCTCCTTTTTATTTTTTTTCCTTCTTGGTCATCTCCAAATCATATTCAGGGACAGCCCAGCAGGTTTTCCATTTGGTGTATCAGGTGTCCAGGTCTCACAGTGAATAAAATTGTGGTGTGGTTTAAGAGAAATGGGAAGGCAATGCCAAATAATCTGCGCGAGGGTGCCATTGGAGGAGGAGGAGGCTGCAGCCATAGAGGCTTGCTCCTGCACGCTGCCCACAGTACACACATCAAATGTGGCAGAGGAAGGGTGTGTGGGGGGCTTCCCGCCCCTCTTTTTTTTTTGGGCTCATCTCAGCTGGCAGCCTTATTCCGCCTCAGTAAAGACAAGGTACAGAAATGTCCTTTGGGTGACATTCAAAACTCGATATAAATCCTCTGCTTTATGAGACTGCAGTGCAATAAATTACTTAGCCTAATTGTAGATGTAATGAATTACCATAATTAGTCATGGGCTACATTAAATTAATCAGCATGGTACATTATTTTGCTAAATTACATCTTTGCCTTCCAAAGCCACCAGTGCAGCAATCAGTGTTTCTTGCAAGAGGGGAATGATGCTGTAATGAGAAGCCTTTCTGCTCCTAGAATAGTGACAGGATATGAATTTTGATGGGAGACAGAAAGGTTTGGAGACGCTGGAGCCTCAACTTGTGCCTGAAGTGTCTCTCATTGTTAATGATGCTCCAGTCCTCCTGCAGGGGAGCAGTGGGCTGTAGCTTGTGAAGGTTGTGGACGATTCTCCTCACAGGGGAAGAAAAACACTTAGCTCATGCTTTAAGGCAAATAATATCGCTGATACAACAAGTCACAAAGCAGTGGGGTGGCAGAGAGATAATGTCTCTGGAAATATTAATAGATTTAGAATGTTCTTTTGCATTGGTTGATGAGATTTATAGTTACCAGGTATTTTTTTATTGTTATTATTCATACCATTTGGATCTGAGTTAAAGCCTGTAGCTATTTCTGTTTTCTACTTAAACCTCCAGCTGTTCAGAATCTTGCCGTTGTTTCTCAGTGAATAAGTCTGGAAGCAAACCATACTTGAGCTGAATATTATTCACTATTCAGCAAAATGTTGTTGGGAGAGCTCCAGAGTCCCACCTGAACACACATGCTCTGTTTGGATTTTTATTCGGGGGTTTATAAGTATATAAAGACTATTATTTGGCTTGATGAATGACAGAGTTTATATTTCAGATGCGTGAATCCCAATAATTTCAGGCATATTTCAGAAGTATGAAATGGCTCTTCTGTTTTGGGTTGTTTTTTTTTTCCCCCCTTAAAATAGTCTCTCTACAAGATCTGTCACTTTATTATTTCCATGCTTCAGAACAAGTTTGCTTAAATATTTACTTATGCTCACGATGTCACCAAATGACAGTTCATGACAGAGATTCATGGCACTGTCCTGCAGTAAGGTTAATTATCCTGGTCTTGCAAAGAAGGATGCTGTTGTATTGCCGTTGTTTTGTTTTCTGGAATGACAATGTTTGGTGAGCTTCTAGTTTAAAAGATGCATCTGTCGTCTAAAAGCCCATCTGTGTAATGAAATTAGGATGGGATTTTTGCAGCATTCCGTGCTGGTTTCATCACCCACCTGCCTGCCCTGACCAGTGAGGACGAGCAAACCTGCCAGTTTAAAACCGAGATTACAGGAACAGGGAATGGGAAAGATAGACAATGGAAGCAGTGCTGCAGATGAGAGCTAAATCTTTCACTGTGGTCAGGAGAAAGGGACCAAAATGAAGCGTGGTCACATCTGCAGGGAAAAATGCATAGGGATGCAGAAAAGCCCTGTTTGTAATTTGTTTTTTCATCCTGGTGGGAACCCATTTAATTAGTGCAAGAAGGTATTGAATTTTAGCTTATCATGCATATTGTTTTCCAGCTGTACAGAAGATTGCCAAGTTTCTAATGGCCTGACCCTACTCTGTAAATCAGCAGTAAATTGCAGCATTTACACTGAGCAAAGGCAAAGGGCTCATTCTGTTGGGTTTTCGCTGTCACAGGAACCTGGGCTAAGGGATTAATGGTCTGATGTTAAACATCTGTCCCCTGTCTTTGGGGGGACGTAAACACACAAAGAGGGAATCTAATGCTATCTACTAAAAGATCTTCAATGAGAGGGAGCCCTTGCTAACATTTCCATCCGGTGGCACCTCAGACACATTGCCTCTTTATGCTAAAGCCCCACAGCACTAAGGGCCCTATAAATAGTCTCCATGTGACAGCTCAGAGAAGAAGAGAGGTTTCCTCTAGACATTAGTTGTGCTAAAAGATTCATCATCACCTGCAGTCATGAAATAAATCTTTGATACTTACAACTATAATATCCATGCTCTACGTTTTATTGCAGATATAGGTAGACAGTCATTATTTCTGACACTTTCTCAGCATTACAAGGAGTACTCTAGGGGAACAACTAGTGTACAGTCTTGCAGAAATAGATTGATATAACCACATGGAAACCAGTTACTTGCAGTCAATATAATATTCCCTTAATGATGTTAAACAGTCATGTGGATTCCAAGTTTAATGTAAAAATCCTATCTTTGAATGACCAGAGTTATCTACAAATTAAGTTGCCAGCAGCTAAATTTATTTTTTTGTTATATATTGAGAAATATATTACTTGGATAAAAATAGGGTGTTTTTTTTTGTTTTTAACCATTACTAAATTTATTATTATTTAGGAGACATTAAAACAAACCATGGTCAACAAGGATCCCTTTCCAGCCCTTGTGGAAGGTGGGAGCACACTGTGAAGCAGAGCACTGGAGGATGCTCTGTGGGGTAGGTCCTGTCACCACAGAAATTCAGTGGACATTAACACAGCAAATAATTTTAAAGGAAAAAGAGTGAAAGCTGGTTTAAGAGCAATAAAGAGAAAGTAATTAATTTTGTTGACCTGCGCTCTTTATGAGTGTTAATTGATACTGTGGTATTCCTGCCTTGCTGGCTCACAGGTCTTGGGTGTACTTCTGTACTTAAGTTCCCTAAATCTTGCCCTGCTCCCTCCAATAGCACCAAGCAGCAGCTCAGACCCTGCTTAGGGGTTTTGGGGGCTGAGCCACAAACCCAGGGAGTATTTGTGCTTCTTCTGCTTACTGGGATCAATCCTTGACCCATAGGAAAGGCAGCACAGGATTGGCGTGGTGGCTGCTCAAAGTGCTGTCACTAAACAGGGTCACCTGAGTGACTCACTCGCTGGTGGCACAGGCACTCCAGTGCTCTGATGAGACAGACTGGCTGGCAGCTTGGAGAGTAAGCCTGAATTTTTGACTTGCCCCTTGCAGGTGAAGTTTCAAAGGCAAACAGGCATTTCTGGAAAAATCAGTCACTGGCTAAGAAAAAGCCTTTTTCTTTCTTTCTGTTGTTTTTTTTTTTTTTTTTTTTCCCCCTTCAGGTGGAGAGATTAATTGTACAAAAAAATTGCTCTGACTTCTGCTGAATATTCCAAAATTCCCTCGATGGCTCCAAGTGGGACTGCTGCAAACACCTGTTGTAGTAGGAGGTTTGTGTGGCTCTCCCCACCTCAATTCATGACCTTTGAGGATGAACTATAAGGACTAGTGCTTTGGGAGAGGGGGAGGAAGAAATATAAAATGGGGTTTCTTATGCTGTCCTTGGGCTTCAGCAATGTTGCTGATAAGCCAACTGTTATTTTTTAATCCTGGATGGCTGGAGACCAAGGAATTGTGATGACCTCAGTGATCTGGTGTGGTTTGTGGCTGCAAGGTCTGTGGGATGGTGGCAGCCTGCCAGATCCCTGTACATAATTTGCAGGTTGCTGTTTCTGACCAGTGTTTGTTATTGTAAGAGAGTGACACTGCCTATAACTCATCCCTAAGCCTGCCCTGGTGGGTGTTGGGCGAGCAGAGGGTACGTGCTCGTGCACACAGCAGCGTCCCCGTGGGCGCGTGCCCACCTCCGCTACCTGCACAGGGCCCGTCACCGCCCCGCCTCACCTCGCTGTGGATAATGAGGTTTCAGCTGCCTCCCGATGCAGAAATGCACAGCACCAGAACACGGCCAGCTCTGCCTCTGCAGCGGTGCCTCCCAAAGGCTATCGATTCCGCACTGGTACGGTTTTAAAAGGTCACGGCAATAATTCCGCCTGAATCGTGCTAAGTGAAAATAGTTTGCAGAGGTAATATGGTTCCTGCTCGCTTCCAGAGTAAACAAAAGCCAGTCTTTTTTATTATTGGTTTTAGCATATTTTAATTACATCTATTTGCCTCGCTCTCACATCATGTCAATGGATTCTTTGTGAAGTTGAACGGCAAGTGACCTTTAACATTATATGACTCTGGGTTCTGTGCAGAGATATTTTATTTTTCTATTATGTAAGATGTGCTGGAAGCGCTTATCATAATATGGTGCTCACATTAAAAATTAAAAGCGTAAGATTAAAAATTAACTTTTTCCCCTAGTGCTATCATATATCTGTCCATTTTAATAAGACAAACATATCTACAGCTCTATGACTATGGTAGTAAATGTGCTTACATTTTGCAAAATATCATTGTAGTTGCACAAACAGCCTTCCCTGGCTTGACTGGGAACAGATTGTACCCAACAATTCGTTTGACTAACAGGCTATATAATGCAATG
This sequence comes from Ammospiza nelsoni, assembly GCF_027579445.1. NCBI lineage: Eukaryota > Metazoa > Chordata > Aves > Passeriformes > Passerellidae > Ammospiza > Ammospiza nelsoni. The sequence continues at coordinate 34,140,014 of NC_080633.1, read as the reverse complement.
AGTTAACTTATTAGAATACATAGCTACTGCAGCCCAAGTGCACTAGAAAGATGACAGAAAGCTATGGATGCTATGGCATAAATTATTTCAATAGCTGTGCTCCAATTAGTGACTTTGTACTCTGTCTGGTTTACAGGACTTAAAACCAGGGCTAAACTCAAGAAGGAGAAAGAGAATGTAAGATTTTGTCCACAGTGCTTTCGTATCTTCTTACAGTATTTTTTATTCCTATACTTCCTTTGTTTTAAATTATTTTACTCTTTCAATCCTATGTATATCGAGAGAAATCTTAGGTTTTCTACCAGCGCAGCTTTGTGCCTCCACATGGATCAACTGAAGGATAGAGCTGAATGTTCCCACCCTACAGCATGGGTTTTGCCAAGGAGATGTCCTCTGTATGAGAGTAAATGGCAAAAGATTTTCCCCCAAATCATCTTTAGCATTAATGGTAAGTGGCATATGCAGAGATGGAAGCTTCAATGTACTATGTTCCCATGTGCATCTACTCAGTCCCACTAGTGTTGCCATAATTCACTCAACAATTGATTGTTAATTTACTTTAATACAAATGTCTGGACCTGATAGTGAGAAAGTAAGTATGTGATAGGCTATCCAACCTTCTTCATATAGATGAAGAAATACTACAGAGTACATTCCCTGAACACAATGCTGTATTCTGTTTTTCTATTCATAGTGTTGTAAATTTGTCAGCCTAATGGGACACTTGGTAAGATGTTTTCCTTTTAAAGTGCTTAATGGAAGTAGGTACTACATTGACTCAAAATCTAGTCTAACATTTCATATAGTGGGATCTGGAATTGTGTCATTAGCTGCATAGGAGTTAAGAAGTCTTTTGTTCTTGTCTTTATTTTAGAGTGAATTTTGCCAACCTGATACTCAACCTACTGTTTATATGTGGATGAAATCAGTATGCAGTTTGGCCACCAAATTCCAAGGTCATATTGTATTTTCATAAAGTGTAAACACAAGTGGATGTGGAAAGTAGGCAGAACACACAGCTAAACTTTTATCTTCTTTCTCTCTTTCCCCAAAGTGGAGGGACTGTGGCAGTGGGGATGAAATAGCTGCACTAGGATAGACCCAATGGCTCTCAGGCCAGTAACATGTTTTTTGACAAGTGAGACATTGACAGAATGAGATCCATGCAGATATCTGGTGATTATTCCCTAAAATATTCCCTGGCAGTCACTAATTTTCAGGTCAAGTGCTTCTTAAGCAGAAGCGATGACTCTATATTTAGCACCACTGATGGATTTTTCTTCCCTGGAAGGATAAAGTGAACTCAGTTACTCAGTATGATGGGTGGGAAACTTTGGAAACAGTTCACAGTGTGAACATTGATGATCAATCTTATGAGCTCTTGAATGGTGAAGGTTTGAGTCAAACAAGTCTGATACTGGGTTTGGTTTGGCCACAGTCCTATACCAGTCAGAAAAATTTGTGTTTAAACCAAGAGCCAGAGGGGTGACAAAATGCCCAGTCAATAAAAAACCCTTCTCTGAGAGAAATGTGGAAATGGTGAGGTGCATTTTTCAGACTTCGAAATACCTCTTTTCCGAATTGAATTGTGATGTGACGAACATCTGCCTTGCACATAAACCTGGTTATGACACCAGGTTGGCATTTTTGCTACTGCTTAAATAAGGGTTAGCCCTAATTTCTCCAGCCTCACAGCGCTGTTTAGGAAAGGTACCATTTTCCCTAGAACTGTTTAAAGCAGTGAAACTGAAATACTCTGGGAGGTGCTGAGTTGGAGGACCATGGTACAAGATGAAGATTTGTAAAATGAGTAAACTTGAGGACCTTGCAAGGCACCCATAAAAACACCCTCCACAGAACAAACTCTTTGAGAGTGCAAAGAGTCACAGGAACCCCTCTGAATCATGAAATGCTTTTAAAAATCTTTTTGCTACCCCATGTGATCATGTCCCACCTACAAGCCCAGAATGGACAATGTAGAGCTCAGACAATGCACCTCCAGCCCTGAACACATATTGATTTGTGCTGCTGCAGCTCAGTGCTTATAGCCCAGGCTTTTCCCTGCCCCTTTGTGTTACATCCAGGTACTAGGTTTCCTCTGAGAAGAATTGCATTTATTCCGACAAAAGCTATCAATCTGTGACATTGTTTATAATAGGGAGAAAAAGTCAACATCAGAAATCTTTCCTGTACCATATATTACCTTTGAGATTTATCAAAGCTTGGATTTCTCTGAGGGTTGACAGTAAGATGACAGAATAAGCTGTCTTTTTTTTGGGGGGGGGGAGTTATTTTGTTTGTTTGTTTTTATTTTTCTTGTTGTTTGTTTATTGGTTCCATTTGTATGGAAAGACTCTGTGAATTATAATCACCGATGCAGGCCAGTACAATAATTAAAGACACTTAACCTGCTTGCTATAACCATCTTTTGAAGTGGTGCTTTCCTCCCTGATTAATACAGGGGCACTGGTGCTGCTGGAAGAAAGAAGTCAGAAGTTTAGAGCATGTTGGTTGTGTATTTAGTGAACTTCTGCTGCAGGGAAACGTCAAGGTCAGAACATGATTGAAGAACCTTCTTCCTCTCTTGAAGTCGCTGTTCCTGTATGATATTGTTTTGCACTGTAGAAGGTTCTCTTAAAAATGAGGTTGAGATCCCTAAAGAAATTGCTTCAATCAGCAACAGTGCTTAATGACTGTTAATGGGAAGTGAAGATAGGATAGTAAGTGTTACTTTGATTAATAAGAGAACTGCAGAGAATTTAAATTGTGCCACTGATGGATTATTTTCTTCAAGCTTGATAAGCGCTTCTCATTTGTTCTTAAATTTGGTCAATACTGTTAAAGACAGCAAAATGAAGTATAATTAATTCTATTACTGCTCCTCAGACCCAGAGTTACTGGGAGACAGATTGCGACGCAGACAACAATGTTAGGTAACACTTTTGACAGGTTTATCATATGGGGATCTGTCAGCCCTCAAAAGTAAAGAACATTTTCTCCTCCTTGGGTAGAAACTGCCCGGCACCAGCTGCCTTTCTTAGCATGTGTCAGTCTATTTGACTTGGCTGCAGAAATATCTGCAGGAAAGAAAGCAGATGATACTGAAGTATGCAGCAAAGTAAACAGCTCCAGCTACTCGCTCCCCTGATATATGGGGATAATGTTGTTGGATTTCGGGTGTATCACTACAGGTTTGCAGTAGTAGCACTTGCAAAAGTAGCTGGGATTTTTTGAGTTCAATACTGCAGTATTAAGCCCTGTGAAAATTTAAGATATTAGAAGACTTTGGAGGGAAGGGTGAGATGAGTTTTTTCCACTCTAAGAAAATATAACATTTATTTGCAGATGCTGTGTCTTTTGAAATTAACCCCTCTATACACTATTAGGATGCAGTGACTGAGATGTTATCCCAGTACTATTTTCCCAAAGATACTTTTTGTTCCACAATCATGTGTGTTTCTTACTGGTCTTTAAATCCAGCATGTGTATGGACTCATATGGCTTGTTTAGTAGATAATGACATTATAGCAACACCTAAACACTACAGCTAGGCCCTAGTTATGTCAGAGATTGGCAAACATTGTAATCTTCCCTCAGAAAAGCTCTCTCACATGTCCTGAAGGAGCAGCGAGTCACGGAGATCTGCAGAGGTCTCTCTCCAGTCACGTGTGTTTGTGCATCCCTTAGCACAGTGGGATATGATCCTACTGAGGCTGGAAAATGTTGATCAAGGCTCTTTAATGAGAAGGTGGCATGGAATTTGTGCTGGTGTTCATTTACGTTATCATTATGCAGGATACCTATTTGCATGATACAATAAGCAGGGAAAATATACTGAGAAAGGCAGTTTATTCAGAGACCTTTGTGTCACTTCTGAAATCAGATTTTAGCGAAAGGTGATCAGCAGCTCATCCATTCTGCTGTCGCAGAAGAAATCCGGGCTACGTGCAAAGGAATAGGGAAAATGTTCCGTGCTTTCATTAGCAGGAGCTGCAATTACTGCTTAATTTAACAGACTCTGCCTACTTCAAAGTCCATGCTTCTCCAATCCTGACTGCAGAAAGTCATTGTGTGAGTTATTTCAAATTAATTTGAAACCAGAGTGTGTTGGCTAATAGTATAGTTATAAAATCAGTGAAGGTCTAATTCTGTTATTAAAAATGTAAAGCTTATGTATTATGAATAAAGAGTTCATTCTCTTCCAAGGATATTCCATAAACATAATTTCTAAAAGTATTGCAAACACAGAAAATGTATTTCGGGCATGAATTTAGGGGCAATGGTCTGTACTCTGGAGTGAAAAAATACATTAAAAGCCTAGGGTGGAAGGTCATGTTTAAAACTTACAAGCAGAGAAAAAAACCAGTGACAATTCCTTTGCCTCTGAAAGCCCCTGTTTATAGCTCTGCTGACATTTTGTGCAGCAAAGGAAGCAACTGGAACATCTTTCATTCACTCGACTTGTTTGCAAATGCTTGAGGGTGGCTTATAGGGAATGTGGTGGCCTGCCTGAATCATTCCTTCATTGATACTTTTTTTGCAGATAACCTGGCTAAACATTGACCCTAATTACCAGGCACCCTTTAATTCTACAGGGAAGAATGTCATAATCCTGGTGAGAAAAGTGATGGCACCCAGCATATAAAAAATAGCCGTGTCAGAGTACTGATGGTCTTTGTTCTTAAGGCAGCTGCAGTGGTGTGTGTGTACCCAGTACACACAATGCATTACACAGGTTTTAAGGAGAACACAATTAGTTCCAACCAGAAGCCCTGTGCATCATTCCTCTTTTTACAGAGGACCATTTGTCTAGATGGGCCAGCAAGTTTTTGAAAGATAACATCTGGCATTGTATATTGCCTCTAATGCACCAAAGAAACTAAATTTTGTGTATAATCTGTTGGGCTAACCAGTGATTTGAGGCCAAACAAACCTTTCTCCTTTCCAAATTTTTCTGTTATTCCATTTTAGTATCTGTCATCTTGATGCAAATCCCCACACATGCCTGTAAGTGTGTGTATTTGGTTTTTGCCACTGTTCTGCTATACAGCCCAATGGAAATTATGCTGGATAACTTGCTTGCAGAGTTGATTCGTGGTGGAAGAAAGGTAGGACTTATATTCCCCTTTACAACAACTGTCTTCCAGAATTAAGAGAGGATATTTGAAGGGTTGTGGTGCTGTTAATGTACTTTTCTGAAGGTACTTTAATAGTGTCTGTTTTGTCATAAGCTGAGCTAAGCCTTTGATAATGAAAGAGAGCCTCACATGTAAGAGAGAGCCCTGATTAAGAGAGGAGTACTGTTTGTTAGAGTTATGTGGGTACTTGAATATCATATAAGTTTATTAAATCATATAAACTTTCAATTTACACCAAAGTATTCTATGAAATATGGAGCACACAAAGCTAATAAGTATGTCATTTTCTTTCATATACGGATTGTGTTGTTGATTGTGTTAAAGCTGCCATTTTCAGAAGCAAGATTATTTATGCTAGAATAGTAATTTCCTGTCTAACAGTTAAATTTTGTGGAAGTTAATTACAGATTGAAATAAAATGAATGTTCCATAAAAGCTAGTGAAATGCCAATATAGTGTTATATATTGTTGGGATGGAGAGGATATATGCATGTCTTTATATAGTACAGACGTGTGTACTCATATTTGAGTCTCTGTTCATTGTGAAATTAAATTTTTGGAAACAGAGTGACACTGTCTTAATCCAGTATGTCTAGGCTTTGTTCTGTTGCAGGGAAGTGAAGCTACTTGTTTTTAGGCCTTGTTTCTATATCATCTCTCTAATTTGCATAATGGATTATAGTGGATTCCATAATGTTTGCAAAGTCAAGACGCAAAGTCAGTCCAAGTTCATTTTTCCCATTGGTATCAAATCTTAGTATTTGCACTTTTCTAAGTGTTCTCAATTAAATGATGTTGATAGTATCCCGGTTTATTTTCTGTTGTTTCACCCTATCTGTTCTTTAGGAGATCATAAATTATTTCTTCTTAGCATATCAGAAAACACTCAGGACATGCCTGAAGCTTGTGCTACTGTAACCATATTGCAAATTGGTCAATGGGATTTTTTTTTGGTGGAGTTGTACTTCTAGACTTTGTGTCCTGAGGAAGAAAATATCTTTATTTCTTCTTTGCCAGGTGACCAATCTGAGTTTCAACTTTTCCTCTCTGCTCCTTCCTGGCTTCTATTGTCATTGTATTTTACCATCATGCACAAGACTTGGCAGGAATATTCCATTAGTACAGTGAGTGAGGTGAGTGGTACTGTCCTGCAAATAGTTAAAAACTAGGAAAGGAGTAAAGCATCCTCTTTTGGGTAAAAATGAGTTAAAATAAACAGAGGGGGTGACAGTTCATGAAAGGCATGTTTGGAAATGCTGTTTTGATATTGGGGAAAGCTGGACTGGGCTTGGATGGACGAAGGGATTGTCGGCAGTCTCAGACATGATTTTCTTTACTTCAGTTGCTTTCGGTGGAATTCTGGCATCTGTTGTGTTGGAGTTCTGGTCCCACATGGGATGACAGAGAAGAAAAAGCCATGAAGAAGATATGGTCAAAGTTTCAAGAGCAATTGGGTGGTTTTGCTGCCACACTGTATGAATTCAACAGGTGGGAGAAATTACAGAGCAGCAGAAGTTTCTCTGCCCATCCTGTTGTCCCATGGGTGCAGCTCTCTCCTGCTGATCCTTCCTTTTGCCTTGTTCTGGTAGCACCATCACTTATTTATTTGTAGGGAAACTAGGACTTTGTATCAGAGCTCCTCAAGATTTTACAATCCCCTAAGTCCTGCTGACATCCAGAGTACAAATTATCACCCTGATCACCAGGAAGAAAACTGGAGAGGGAACAGAAATCCCCATAGTTTGGATGCTGCACAGTCACTCTTGTCTGGAGACATCATTTTCTTGCTGCTTTATTGCCAGTCCTGCCCTCAGCTGTGGTTCATCTTCACAGGCACACTGCAAGGCACTCAAACTTTGCAATGCTTTTAAACTGATGAGGGTGCAGTGGAACAGCTCGGGATTCATCACAAAGGGCTTTAGCTTGTCATTTATGGCTTGTGCTTCATAAGGAATATCTCTTTTTGTGTAGCCTGACCACCATTTTGGAGCAGGCTTGAGAATGTTATCACAATTGGCTTGCTAGGTGAAAGGCTTTTCTATTTAGCTTTTAATAGAGCAAAAGTGACTCTAAATTTGTTAATATTCTTTAGGTTATATAGGACAAATTACAGATAAGTGAATAAGTAATGAAATTTGTAATGAGAACTTCTCAAGTATGAAATGTTGGCGCAAATTAATTGCGAGATTTTACAGCTATTATAGTTTATATCATAAATGCAAAAATGACTAGGGCTTTTTAATTACAGCAGGAACACACTAAATTTTTATGGAGTGCCATTTTGTTAAAGAGGTACTTTAAGCATTAAGAGCAAATGCCATTCGTAACAGTGAGCCCAGATATCTGTGCCACATCAAATAAATATGGTATTGCTATGAAATTGTTCCTCAGATGCTGTAACTGACACAAAGACTAATGAGAAGTCTCTTTGCACACCTTCAGTTTGCCATACCTTTTTCTGCTGGTTATTCTTTTTCTTAATTACTGTGTGTTTGGAAAGGGTCAGATCAAATCCCTTGGAAAAATACAGGGTTTGTTAAGTTACCCTTCAAAGCAGCACTGTGAATAGCAAAATGTTGGTGTCTCAGTAGAAGTTAATATTATTGTGGAGGGGAGGAGGGAGGATGGCTGGATGCTAATTCTTATTAAATATTTGATGTGCAGAGAAATCTAATACAGTGGAAACTCAAAGAAATCTCATTACTTGGTGGAATACATCGCATACTAAGATAGAGATGACTCAGACTCAAAAACTAGCAGGCAGATTTAGTAAGGAAGCACATCTGAAGCAATGTCCTGCTGTTCTTTTCCATTTAAATAAGAAATCTACATATCATCTGCTACCTTGCTTATCTAGACCATTCTCAGAGCCAAGAATATGTTTTTAAAATGTCATTGCATGCTGTATTCCTCCCTGGTGATGTTTTAAACTTTCCCCCTCCTCTTTTCACACTGCTGCTCTCACAGCTGGCTGGCTGGACAGCAGTAGGTGCCACAGATACTCCTGTGCTTGCACGTAGCTCCAAGGGTCCCCCTGAGCCTCTCCTTCCCCAGCCAATAAATATGTTCCACTCTGAGGCTGATGGTTTTGCTTAAGCACGTGAGACTGCAAACTCACATCCTTTTTCAGTGCCTCTTCAAACACACACGGTGTCACAGACTGCTTCCCCAGTTAAGGTCTCTAATCCATCACTCACAATTCCTTAAGGGGATTAATTAATTTTAAAAATGGTTGTGTTTCTAGGTATGTTAAACGTCCTCCCTCAAGGACAAATGCTCATCTCTTCATTTGCACATCTCTCTTGATTTGTCTTATTGGAGTGGCCGGCACTATGCCTCGTATTACACGATCCCAAACCCATGCTTGGGAGGAATTGTAAATGAGCAGATCATCAGAGAGCTGGCTCATAATTAGCTGGTACCCTTTTACTGAAGGTGAGGCTCACTGCCGTGGACGTGGCATGCAAATGTGCTGCTGCCGCATTCAGGGTTGGGTGGGAGAGTTTGCGAAAACATGCTCTGGCAAGGCCCTGAGCTGGCATTAGGAGTGCTGGATTTCACCTTCAACTCTGGCACTGGCTGGGCAAATGTGCCCTTTTTGACCTCACAACTCGTTGCATTATCTGTCAGTTTTTAATGTGATTTGCATTGTCATCCATGTCCCAAAACTGTGATAGAAGCACTGACAGAATGACTGGCTGCCAGTGTGCTTCTGTCCCCGAGACAAGTGCAGAAGAAGTTCTCTCCCATGTCTGGGTGGCCATAGTGCTCCCTCAGTGCTTGTTGGCTGCAGGCTGGCAGCTCCTAGCTGCAGCTGGAAAACATTTCCTTTGCCACATCAAGGCTTTGACCTGAGTTTTTACTCATTCTTCTGTCTTCTAGACTGAGAAATCTATCACCAAGAAAATAAAAATAAGTCTCACTTTTGCATTTGAATACTTCTCCCACTCCCAGTGGAATGGGAAGTTAAATTTATACAAGTTTAACTTGGTGAAAATAGGGCAAGAAAATCTAGCCTGGGAAAAAGAGGTGCACATCTATGTCCTAAGCCTCACAGAGTTACAGGGATCTCTGTATGGTCACTTTTGACAGAGAGGAGTATTCCCATGCCTCTAGGATTGCTAGCACATCCAATCACCCAGATGTTCATCAGTCTTCTGCTGGTGCTCTGGCCTGACCAGTTGCATGGGGGCTGCACAGCCAGTATTTGTTTCAGCTGATCCTGGTCCTACTCCCCATTTCTGTGAGTTGAGCAGGAGCTACAGTCTCTGTTAACTCCCCTATCCTATTTCGACAATGTGGATTGGGTAAATGCTGCCTGTCCCGTTTCTCCTGCCTTATCAATCTCATTCCTGCATTCTTCTTTCAAGGCCTGGTGACAAACTCCCAAACTTGCTTATTTTGTGCTTGTGAAAACAACTCAAGGTTGTTTAATTTTCACCCCTAAAGTTATTTGTCTGAAAGGTTTTTTTCATCAATATGTCATTGTTTCCCTAACTGAATTTCCCATAGCCATTCCTCAACTTCTCTCCTTGTTCCTGGTTCCTTAATTGCAAAAAAACCCAAAACAAAACCAACCAACCAACCAACCAACCAAACTAAAACATACACACACACAAAAAAAGCCAACATCCCCCCCCCCCCCCCCCCCCCAAACAACATGAGAGAGAAAAAGCAAAATCACATCAAGTGTTGATTATCTCCCAATAGGGTGTAAAGGCTGGGATGTAAAGAACAGCTGAAGTTGCTGGAGGGATGACCAGTGCCTCTGACTGAACTTGGTCTGCGCTGGCTGTACTGGGCAGCCAGGCAGGTTGTACCTGCTTCAAATAAATCCTATTTGAAGGATTTTCTGCTCTTTTCTGCCATGTGAGACATGTAACATGACAATACAATAAGATCCTGCAACAATGAGGCTAGGATTAATCTAGCTGAGTAAGAGAAAGAAGCTAAGCAATAGGGGTACAACTAAACAAAAGTCACACCAAGATTACATTTGTGTATGCACATACCATTGCTGGAAAAATGTACCTCATCAGACAGCTCCTGAAGGATCTTGCTCCTCTCCATATGGGTACAAGAAAAAGATACATGTTCTTGCAAATTACATTCAAATAGGAAGAAGAGATGTTTGCTGAAATGCTCTCTTTGTGCATTTAGGGGGTTTATGTTTACACAAAAACCACTCTTGGAAAAAAGTAATTTTGCTAATGAGATATTGCCATATCTCATGGGGAGATTTTCATTGCTAAGGCACTGTTTCAGATCCAGCACAGAGCTACAATAAAATGCAATAGCAACTATCTCAAAGGAGTTAATGGCTGCGCTGGCTCTCCAGTAGCAGAGTCTGTGCAGCACACCCACCACAGAAGGTGACAAGGATGCACAGTGTCACAATGACCAGTGGTGCTCCATGAGCAGCTCAAGTCACCAGAAGTGAGACCTCAGTGCTCACTCACAGAAATTAGGTGCTGTTACTGAAAGTCCAGGGTGTTGTGCACGGATCTCTGGTTTTGCATCTGAAGTAGCTACCAGACTTGCAGCTAATGAGGGAGCTGGCACGCCCCAGAGGCCTCTAATTGCCAATAGATATTCCTCAGGAGTTGTGGGATCACCCAGCTAGTTATAACAGACTAGATGGCCCACCATGTGCCAGAGCCACCAGAGGTACAGCTCTGGGATGGCTCTGCTGACTTGCAGATGTGTTGTGATGAATGTGAGAGGTTTTTAGTACAGCAATCCCAGTCTCAAACTGACTTGGTTTCCTTGCTTTGGCTACCTGTGCTAACAAAAACCTTGAAACTTTAACCAGAGGTGTTTGATCAGACTGATCTCTTTCCCTGGCCAACCTTGGCTGGCCACATCAGAGAAGTTAAGGACCAAGTTGGTTTGGCCATTAAGCCATTGAGCTCCTGGACAGGCTTCCAGCATACTGAGAAGTATAAAATATTAACATTTGTTCTACTGCTGCCTTGCTGAGCTGTTCTGTGGAGAACCCTCTCAACACAGCTGCTGGTGTCTTTCATAGGTACCAATTAAATTTTTATATGATGTTTTATAACCATAAATATACTCTACAGACTTGCACATAATTCCTCTGCTACTTTAACTGCTTTTCAAAGCCCTTTTCAGCAGGCTTATCTTTGTTTTGCTTGTGCTGATTAAAAGGCAAGATATATTTTTAATAGGGTAAGTAGTACCAGAGAGCACACTTCACATAAAAGAAAGAGAAATGCAGTCAAACCTTTGTTATCCAAGTTGAGTCAAAGACATTGAATTAATTCAGCTAACCGAGGTTTCAAATAATTAATGGGATATTCAGGCTACTGAATACATCAGAGACTCTGAGTTTGTTCTGGGCAAACAAGATTTTTTAATGATGAAACCTCTGGTTGCAGGTAAGAAAACGGCAAGTGAGAAGATCCTCTAAAAACATTAGAAGGCTAAAAATCAGAATTTGAAATTAAAGACTTCTCTAGAAGGGTTTCTGAGATTCAATGGGCCAAAACTAGCCTGGAAGCAGTCAAAACAGAGCAGTGCCATCCATCTGGGCAGGCCTCATCCTGAATCTACCAGCATGACCGAATAGTTCCACAGAGATGCTGGTTTCTTGTACAGACTGTTCCACTTTTTTCTTTCTTTTTTTTTTTTTTTTTTTTTTTTTTTTTTTTTTTTTTTTTTTTTTTTTTTTTTTTTTCCCTGTGCAGCTTCTTCCTCTCCCTGGACTGTTTTTTCCCCACAAATAACCCTTAATTGTTTGTTTTCCCTGCAAACAGTGAAGAGAGCCATATTGCGCCATAAAAGTAATGTCATGTGGATTCCCATCTCATCAACTCTCCATGACTTCTGAGTCATGCCTGGGTAGTTTTCAAGTGTGACTACAAAATTGGAAGACATTTCAAAAAAGTCCTGATGATTTCCTGGAAAGAGGGTGCATTTTTCCATATAATATGGGCGCTCTATGATTACGGGGTTTATGAGGGGATCTCCATTCATTGCTAGAGATCAGAGGAGATCTGGACCTGGTAATGACTACCAAGGAGGACACAGACCTGATGCATTGTTTTGGAAAGGGTATGGGATCACCTTTTTCCAGGCTATCAGTGGAGGGTGGTCACAACAGCTTACCAAGTTGGCCTGGAAAAGCAAAGATGGCTGTGACAGTAGGAGCAGCTGATGTGTAGAGATGAACTGTATCAGGGTAAGGAAATCAGTGGTTCCAAAATGATGAAGCGGTCTTTAATTGTCTACATCTCAGTGCCTAGGGGAGTACTGCCAGGGAAAGTGGAACAGACGGAAATGCTGCTGACATTATAATAATGTGCTGCATGTGAAACCACTGCAGAAATAGTTAAGCGATGCCTTTGCCAAGGCCACAGAGTGAAATGTTACTACACCATGGGGTGGATTAAAATATGCATTTTCTCCTAATTGAGCACAGCGGACTCAGCTGGAGGTCCTGTCAGGAGAAGAGGAATAATTTGTCACAGCAAGAAATGTATAACTTGACAGAGCATCTATTAGACAGTACAGTAAAAAATAAAGTAGGACTTTGCAGCTTTTCTTTATGCTCCAAACTCTTTGGCATAGGCACCCACATGCTGTAAATGCATTTCAGACTCATTGGCAATGGACCAACCTGGTTGTACCAGGCTCACTACGCTCATGGCTGTCATATCATGATGACAAGAAGGTTAAAATCTTTCTGGTTAGATTGGGTGATGCTCAGAAGCCTGAACTTTAGTTCTGGTCACTGTATTGCCGTACTTCACAGAATCCCACACCAAATCTAAGGGTCATCTCCCAGAACTGTGTGCCACAAAAGCAACCTGTCACATCCATCCATGAGGCTGTGTGGCAGCTAAAACCAAGTAACTTTTATTCAGGCACATGCTCTTTATCTCCCTGAAAGGAAGAGCTCTGACTGACAGGGTAATTCATCACTTACCTGATGCACGAAGAAGTCGCCTGAAGGAGCAGAGCCACACACATTATTTTCACACTGGGGGAAGTGTATGCCCTCTGTGACATCCAATGTTTTTAAAAGTTTCTGTAGGCCCAAAAAAGAAATTCTGGGTTCTCTAGGGAGATGTTATTGGGAATGTTTGTCACATTCCATGGCATGTTGTAGTGACACAATGGGCAGCCATTTCCAGCACAAGTATACCAGTGGTAGAAGGAACAAATGGATTGGGAAAACCTCAGTGATACTGGGAGATAGCAGTGGAGAGATCAAAGGACTGGCAAAGGATTGCAAAGGATTGCCCTGCATTGCATGAGCAGTGCAGATCAGTGCTGCCCACATAATTTGCTTTTCAGTGGGATCACAGGGCTACTCTCAGCTCTGGGATACTGCCTGAAAAATTCCTGCCCACCACATTAAGTGAGCCTGGTGCTCTCTAGTGCCTTCCCCAACCCCAGCCCCAGAGAGTTTAGCATGGAAAACTGACTCAGGCTTTACAGCTCATCCCAGGTCCTTCCCAGACAGACCAGGCATGCCATGGTGATAGAAGCTGTTCTTAGATGGCATTTGCCCTTGCTACAGCCAGGTATATTTTGATCCTTGCACTTGGCCATGGATTCTGTATTCCCAGGAGGAAGCCTGAATGTACCCTGCATGCCACAGTGATAGGGGAGCTGCTCTTACACATTGTTGTGCTTGGTGTGAAAAGCGGTTGAGGCCCAAATCTGAGCTTTAAAAAAAATCGGTACTTATTCCAGCTGCATTCAGAAATCTGAGTGAAAGCTCTATGCCTCCTTGCTTCAGTCACTTTACAAACACTGTATAAACACCATCCCTGCCCCAAAACACTACAGGAGCTAATGGTCACCCTCTGTGTGTGTCATTTCTCCTGTCTGCACTCACAGAACAGTGCTGGGATTGTGTTCTGGGAAATTTGTGCTGTCTCTTCCTGTGTGCATGATATTTGTTCTGCAAAGGCCAGCTTTAAGCTCTTATTTTTCCTAAGTATCATAGAATTGTTTGGGTTGGAAGGGGCATTAAAATCACCTTGTTTCAACCTCCCTGCTGTGGGAAGGGATACCTCCCATTAAGAATAGGTTGCTTGAAGTCCCACCCAACCCAGCCTTGAACATTTCCAGGAATGAGACATCCACAGATTCTCTGGGCAACCTAATACAGTGCCTTACCACCTTTACAGTAAAGAATTTCTTTCTAATATCTAATCTAAACCTGCCCTCTTTCAGCTTAAAGCCATTACCCTTTGTCCTATCACTACATGCCTTTACTGGGATAATCAATATGTACATTTATTCACCTTTCTTTACTTGTGTTTTGCTCCTCACCCACTTCTTCCAAGTCTACTCTCTCCAAGGCCATCTAAGAGCCACTATGGTAAATATATATAAACTTATGCAGATCCTATAGTCAAAATTAGTTTGGTGTGGTCAGATGGTTTATGGTGCTGTTGACATCTGGATAGGTGAATGCCCAGACTGGAGATGTGGAGCTAAGCACCTCCTCACATGCAGTGCCATGCAAAGTGAAACAGATATGCTGAACTCCTTTGCAGTGACATGGGACAGGGTAGGCTCATAGACTGCACAGATCTTTCCAGCATAAGCCAGCTGCACTCTGTCTTGGAAGGGGATATGCTGCTTTTTGCTGAGCAGATCTTGGTAAAATTGAGTTACACTGGGATTGCTGGAATAGAGGGCCAGTGAAAAACACCCCAACACCAATATTTGTATTTGTTTGTCCATGCATTCATTTATTTTGATACATATGTACCATGTGTTTCTTTGGCAGGGTGTCCCACAGAGAGTCTTACACATCTGTACTTCCTGTCTTGCATTTTGGACATTAAATACGTTTTTCTTTGCTGATGATCTCTTTCTTTTGGCGTCTTTTCTCATTCCTTTCTGTGAGGGAATATTTGTCCTTCTCGACAATGATTTTTCCCCCTTGTTGTATATAGCAAGGATGGGATAGGGTTGCAAATTCATTGGAATCTTTTGTACCTTTGAGGTCAAATCCTTGCTACTTTCAGATTCTAGAGGTCTTAAGATTTTGCCTTTCATCTTGATGGACATTTTATATTCAAAATCATAGATCATGGGTCAAGGCCGGTTTTTTGTCCTTCTGCTTATTTAAGATTGAATCAACTCATGGTCATTTAGACCAAACTTCTCTGCTACAAGCAGCTAGCCTGAAGTGTTTTGGTGCTTATCAGAACTGTAGCTGATGTGATGTTGCTCTAGAGCCAGGGACTACTTGCTGTAGAAATGTGTCCCTTTCATGCAAGGATAGTTTGTCCTACTGTATTTGGAAGCATTTCTTACTGCAGGGTGAAATTGAAATTCTTCTAATTATGCATTTCCTTAGTTTCTGGGAGCAAGATGCTGATCTCCAGCCATTAAAAAAATCCAGCTATTAAAAGGAGTGGCAGACAAGATTTTAATTCCCATAGATTGTCTTTTTCAGGCTTTCCAAAAGTGATTTTTGACTCAACCTGTTTCTGGGTTTTACTGAAGCAATCAATTCTTATTTCTTTTCAGTCTACTTCATCAGTTAATGAGCATTGCTACCTCAGTGCCTTTTACCTTTTCTTCTTTTTAAAATAATGCATATTTCTCAATGCCTGTGTTTGAGGCAAGATTACTATTCCAATGTGTTTCTATTGTTCTTGTAATATCCTTTTCTTTTGTTCTGCACCAGAGATTCTCATTCCTATATGTATCTGGTCCTAATGCACAGCATTTCTCTTGATTTTTTCTGTTTTAATCCAGTTTTAAATAACAAATGTCATTAAATGTATCACACAAACATTTATTCTTTTCTTCAATATTATTCCCATATTCTCTTGCTGCCTATTCCTCTCCCCTTCCGTGTCCTATTACCCATTACAATAATCTCATTTATCTGATTTTCCTTTTTTGCCTTGCATTAGAATCAGGCATGGAGACTGAATATCCCAACCCTCTCCCTTTTGTTTCATGTTTAAAGCTTTCATCAGTCATGCAATTGCAATCCTAAGAGTTCTCCACAGGGATTTCATTCCTGAGAGTAGTCCTCACACTGTGAACCCCTTTTTGGGGGCTCATACATCCCTGAACCTTGTTCATAGTACTGGCCCACAAGCTCATCCTACTTCTTGAGTCCTGCCTTTGCTCTTTGCCAACTGAAGGACTCCTGTAACTTCATTCATTTCTGCATTTTCACCTGGCAGCCATCCCTGATCGCCTCTAACGTGACTGTGGCAGTGCCATGAAGGACAGCTGTTCAGTTGTCCTTCTTTCTAATCAGGATCTTGTCCAGCCCTACTGCACACCCTTGTGCCTGCTGCCAGTAGCCATTCTCTTGTCAAAATCTGATTTTCACCATGGTCTTCTGAATTTCTCCAGCTTCTTGGGGCTGCTCTCATAACTTTTCTATTAATATTCCTCCCTTTTCCCAGTAGAGCAATCCTGTGTCTCTCTGCTTCTCTATTTTCTTATCTTTTCCCCATTTTTTGATTCCTTGGTCTCATCTTCCACATGCACCATCACCTAATGATCTGCCTTTTGAGTATCTTGCTCAGGACTTATGTGGTGTCTGACATCTCTTGTTTTCATCTCTTGTTTAAACACCCACTTGAGATCCACCCACATCACAATATCCCAACCCCAACCTGCCAGAGTTTTGGAAAATCCATCTGTGGTCTCTTTCTCCTAACACAGACCAAAACTGCATCCCCTCTCCAGTAAGTAGGAGACATTTACCCACAAAACTGCCGTTATGAAGCCAAGGGCCAAACTGGGCTACTCAGTTGGGAGTGCACTTCAGAGATGCGTTGGTGGATAGGCTGGTGAGGAGTTTCATACACTTTCCCTTTGCTGTGCTAATTGTTTTAGTGCTAGCAGGAATAAAAAGTAGTAAAAGTTTATTTTAGGCACTAAATCAAACAAATGTGTTATAGGCACAGATGAGGAATTAAAAAATCTAGTAATACATCTTGAAAATGTTTTAAAAAATATTCCGCTTAGAGCCATTTCAGGGTATGAATTCTTTTATGGATTTAGGTTCCCTTCTGTTATTAAGCATATTTGCTTGATTCTAAGAAGCCTGGTTTTGATTCCTCTGAGTCTATTATGTGTTGCCAGCATCACTACAGTGCATAGTAGAGGAGTGAGGTCTCATGCCCAAACTTGAGGCTATTATTTTGGGTGGAAGTAGCAGTGAATCCTGGTCCCATTTGTATATTTCTACAAAAATGAAACTAAACACAGAAGAAATGCTAACAGAAGACATGCATGCAAGAGAACAGATCTACAAAAATAACCCCCCAAAACCAAACCAAACGTCACCACTTGAAGTGACAGTGTCAAAATATTGACAATGTGGTAAATATTACATGCATCTTAAGAAGAATCAGCAAAACGTTGTGCAACTTTCCCTTTCCCTTTCTTTTTTCTTTCTAGTATTTTTACTTTCCTCCCTCTTCTTCCCTCTTCCCTCTTACTCTCCACTTGCAACAATAAGCATTTTGGTTGTTTGAGACTTGTTTTCTCTTATCTTTCTACTTGTGCATGTGTGCATTTCTAAATGGGTAGCTCTCACTTTATGCCACGCTTGAATTACATGAAGAAAAGAAATTGTCCTACTTAAAAGAGCACAAAAGGATTTTGCAAGGGAAGTATTTGAAGAGGGATATGTCAAATTAAATAAAGACCATTGTTAAATGCTTTTTTCTCTGGTGTAGTTTCAATTCTGAGGAGAACCTAAATTTAGAATTTAGACTCTGAGCAGTAGGTATGGTTTCATATAGCATATTGTACAGAGTCCCGCATTTGAAAGAAAGATTTGCGTTGAGGAACTGGCCTAAAGAGCTTTTAGAAAAATACTGAGTACTTTGTTTCCCTTGTTCAAGAATATGTTTTCTGTTGTGTTTTGTCATGATGCTGACCTTTAATGGATGGGAAATGATACATCAAATAACACCTCTAAGTCAAGCAGCTTTTACTGGTGCAGTCTGGTAGTGATTCCAAGCCAGCTGAAGTTCATATACAATGGAAAGCTCTTTTTGCACAAGCGAGGACCAGGGTGGCCTGGTCTTGATATACCTGCAATAATTACATGGAAAATTTCCACCCTATGTCATCTGTTGTCTGTGTCCAGTGATGGCCCAAGACTGAGAGCTCTGGATGTTGCTGCCATTAAAGACAGCAATTCATGGGATCTGTAATATTTTAGGCAAGGTGTCTACTTATGCAGAAACCAGCATCTCTTGCTCAAAAAGCAAATCAAAAAACAGCAAAAGCATCTAAGCGCTGGGCCCTGCACCTGGGTCACAGCTACCCTGTACAGTTACAGGCTGGGGGCACAGTGGCTGCAGAGGGGCCCGATGGAAAAGGGCCTGGGGGTGCTGGTTGACAGCAGCTGAACGTGTGCCCAAGTGCCCAGAAGGCCAGTGACATCCCAGCTTGTATCAGAAACAGTGTGGCCAGCAGGACTGTGGAGTCAAGGGCAGAGAAAAAGTGCCTTGAATCCTTGTCTCCAGGGCTACTGTGCTTCATTTTTGTGGGCTGCCTGGGCAGCGAGGGGGCTGCGTGCTCAGGAGGGACCCATGAAGCTGTGTAGGAGGATGGATTCTCTTTCTGAGCTGCTCTTAGGGACAATCTACATATCATTAAAACTCCTGTGCCATCTGAATGCATAGCGGTACTTTATCAACTAAAACTTTATTTAATCAGTTGATTTAATTATGAGCTAGTTAATTGAAAAATTCATGGTACAAGTTCTGAAGGTCAAAATACTCAGAAGTTCAAAGAAGACTGGAGCATTTGTTTCACCCGAGCTGAGACATGCAGTGCTGAGATACTGAAATCTGCTCTGATTCAAACTGGCAAACTGATCTTGGGACTAAACAACTGAATTACAAAACAAGAAGACAATTCACTTGCATTCATGAGGTGTGAATGTATCTACTGCCAGCTGTGGTTAGTCTGTGATTGATTTATCTGTGTGCTGTGGTTTCCAAAAGACTCAAGTAGTAACTACTCTTGCAGAAATGCCTTTAGCACTGTCCTGTCAACCCTTTTAGTCCTCTCAGGGACGTGCGGAGTCCGCGTGAAGTGCTGGATTGCCTGATTGGCAGACTGCTGTTCTCCCTGGATGGGAGAGACATGCTGAGGGCAACAAGAACTCAAGATTCCCACATCTGGCTCACAGTGTTTCACTGCTGCAGGAAGGCTTTTTAAGAAGTTGCAGAGGCTAAGTGAAATATCTGGTTAATAATTTGGAAATAATTTGGATTTATGAACCACTAGGTACGTCAAACACTGGTTCCCCACCTCAACAAGCACAACAGAGACAGGGACCATTAAGACCTTGCTTGAGATCCCTATTTTGGACTGAAAGTCATGTATATATCTGCTGGGTATTTACATGCCTATAAAATACTAAACTGCAAAAACTGTAGTCAAAGGTCAGTGAGTTTTGGGCAGTTAAGGGCATCTGAAAATCCCAAAGCTTCAGTACAAGTCCTCTGTATGCTGCTGTTTGTCCAAAATGTACAATCAGAGCAGGTTGAAATCAGCATCCTTGTGTTCACATCTCTTCAGGCTTTGTGTTTTCATCCCTTTGTTATCAAATTTTGCTGTTCTTATCTAGGTCTCCAGCGCAGTAGCCTGGGTTCATCTGGAAAAAAGTAGAATGGTAAAGAAAATAAGCAAAGGACAAAGCATATGAAAAACAAAGACAAAAAGCTTTCATACAAATATAGATAGGTGAATACTTGTCTTTGAGGGATGCTGCCTGTAGGAAGAGTGAAATGAATAAATAATAGCTATATAGTCATTTAATACTGTTAAAGTCTGCCTAGGAGACTGTCTTTCTGAGACTGCACTTCAGAGACTTTCCCTTTATTGTTGCTTACTGGAAGAGTAATTTTTTTTCTCTTGTTGACCTGCACTTATAGCACACAAATCCCCCAGACAGGGAGCAGCAATGAGCCATTGCTAGGCTCTCACTGCTGAGAGATGTGCTGGGAAACCTGAGGGTCTGCAAGAGTGCTCTAAGGATGGGTTTCTTACCTGCTGCTGTGCCATTAGGAGTGTGAGCTATACCGCAGAGCAGCTCATAGAGGCTTTCCTCACCTTTCCTTCCTTTCCAGTTAGAAGCTGTCATGATGCTGGCACAAATCCAGCAAGATTTGATAGGAACATGGAAAACTTGCACCAAGGTCCACCTGTCACTTTTGGGGATACTTTTGCCCTTATGTGCCCAAACTCATTCCAGAACTCTCTGTGTTTCAAACTCATCCCTTCGGAGTTGTAAACATGAATCAGGCTGTTTTCAACATTACCTTTGGGGATTTATTGACAGTCCCCTCTCATTTTTTTTCAGCATGGCTGTGCCAAACAATCAGCACAGTCCTGTCAGTAGTGTCCCAGCGCCTAACCTGCTACAGCCCCAGAGACACAGGAGATACAGATTCCAAGCATGGTTCCTAATGTGGGCATTGTGGGATCCCAGGAAAAATACATGCACTTCTTTTCTCCCTAATCCATCTAGAACCTCTCCTCAACATCAAAGGATGCTGTATTGGGCAGGCACTGTCTGCAGTTTTGAAAGATTGTTCTTACCCTCCATCCAACACTAAAAATGGGAACCTCTGGTCTCTGCTGTGTCATTTCTGAGAATTGACCTAAGTAAGGCAGAAATGTAAGGACAAAACAACAGTAACACAGTGAAATGACTTTCACATTTTCCTCAGGTTTCCTGTCTCTCATTATAGGCTTTTATGAGAAGTGCAAAGCATGTGAAAATTTAGAAGGCATTATTTGAAACAATAGTGAGTCTAGGTAATAAGATACTGCATGCCCAAAAGCAAGGAAAATAATTGTTTTCAATCTAATGTTGTATTTATCACTCCTGGGATGAACATGCAGCTAATACATATTTCAAATATAAGTTCAAAATATTAACGTGCAACCAAGCAAAGGTTATTTCTCACTCTTCATCTGTTTCTAGAGAGGTTATATTGTTGTTTTTCTGCATTGTGTTGTTACATTATCTTAATAAATGATTAGTTGTGAGATATTATTTCCCTTTAAAACATATGACGGCAAAACAAGTTTTTAATAAAGTGCTTTGAAAAAGCACTGAAAAAACCCTGGACAATAGCTCAAATTGGTAATGAACTGAATATGCCTCTAATTATATTGAATTTACAAGTAATAGGATGAAGCAACATTAGAAATTACTTCTGACTGAAATTCAGTGCCTTAAGGCTGACAAGATTTCTCTCAAACTTCCGGAGACTGAATAAAATTGCTGTATCAGTATTTGTTTCAAATATCTGTCACTTCAAATCTCAAAATGAAGGATGGTGGGCTAAACCTTCCTGAAAACAGATGCTCCAATAAATGTGTGACAAAAACTGTGTGTTTTCTCAAGGCAAGATTTATTTTTGGACTTCAGTTTACCCAGTACATGCAACATTTGATGTAAGTTGATCTGGCTGTGTCAGTAGCAGGCTCAGTGCACATTTAAAGCCACATTTTTAAACTTATATTCATCTGTGTCAATCTAGATGAGGCTCATCATAGGACTCAATCTCTGTGTCCCATGTCAGCAATTTAGGACTCAATCTTAATCTTTGTATGAAGTCATTGTGTATCACATGTGTAAATAATTAATGTGCTGTGTATGGAAGCACTATCAGATTAATTCCTTTAATAACAAAAATCCATAGATTATTAAATAGAGGTTGGTCAGCAAAGTGACCTTTTATCTTTTTTTTTTTTCAGTGACCTTGAATTAAATCCAGCATTGGCCAGAATGACCATTAATCATTTTAATCAGATTGCTGAGTGAATTACCAAGTGAAGTCAGTTGAGTCATCTCAGTTTACTTTCTGCAGGGAAGAGGCACTGGGTTTGTACCACAAAACAACACAATAGGCCCGTGATTGGTTTCTGCAGGTCAAGGCTGATAGGCATTTGTGGAGCAGCTTGGACCTTGCCTTTCTGCAGTGCTCTTGAACTTACTGCAGATAAATAAATGATTTTTTCTCCCAGCATGGGTAACCTCGGGTTTTGTGCCATAAATAGATTTTCAAATGTCTTACAGCTAAAAGTATGGGGAAAGGATTTGTTTGCAGGTTGAGCAGTGTAAGCAAGACTGTCTCACAGTTTCCTCTGGAGTTTAAATATGTTTGTATACTGCAGAGAAGGAAAATACAGGTTTCACTCCAACCTCTATGGCTGCTGCTACTCAGCTGTTACTAGCACGCTGTGAATGAAAACACAACAGGAGAGAAAATATTAAAAGACATTTAAAAACTTGTCAGAGCAGCTATTAGGTTAAGTAACATTCACTATAACCTCAGCTTCATGGATCAGCTTTCCTGATGAGATCACAGCAGGTTGATGCAGGAGAGAGGAAGAACCAGAATCCAAGTCAGAAATGGAGAAGTCCATCATAGCAAGGAACAGCAGAGAGTTTCTAACACAGTGAAGCTATGTTCATCAGATATATTTCACTTCTTCCATGCTGAGGACAATATTTTGGCAGTGCTACAGAGGATGAAAAGGATGATTTGTACAATTCATCAAAGTCAGTATCTTGATTCTTGTGTGGCGTGAACGATGAAAAATTAAAAGTGTTTTCAGGATCTCTCTTTTTGGGCCTACAGATTATTGGTTCAAGCTAGAATGTGCCACTCCTGTGAAACCCAAGATCTCTTGTCAGAGAAAACTGTTGACTCAAAAGAGAAAAATGTTAGCAGGAGTAGCAAAACTGCTGCCCAGGAATCATGTATCTGTGGTAACATTTCTCACAAAATAAAGGCAGGAAAGCAGTTCTCTTATCATTCCAAAGTGCTTCCAAACTCTCTAAGAAAAATATTACAGCATCTGTTTCATAGTCTTCATCTACAGCAGAAATGAAGTGTCACCTTCCTGCTGACATCTCTCCCACCTTCAAGGCTGCATCGCCCTTTCCCAACCTTTCCAGGTGACAAACCTTTGGGCTTGTGCAGTGGTGTGGTGATGCATCAGTCCTGCAAGAACAACATGTGTGGGGACAGGTTGATATGATTTATCCTTAATTTACCAGGTTTCACCTATCTGAGCTGTCACCTCACATTTCACCACCAACACATCTGCATGTTGAACATTTGTGTAGCATTGGGCACCCACAACTGTAACCTGAACAGAAAGTGGGGTGCTATTGCAAGAAGGTTGTGATGGTTGAGTGTGCTGCCTTGTCTAGGAAAGGACCCTGAGGAAACTTTATGAGACACACACTAGTACACTCTCTCAAAAATGTTTTCTAACACCAGTCATAGCTCTTTTTTACAGGAAGTGTTTATACTAATGGCAGTGTGTGTTTTTTCCCATTTTTTAAGTACCTAACCCTCCCACAGGCCTATGAGTTTTCTTTCTCATTTCAAAATGAAGGCTTTTAAGATAATTTCTGCCTTATCTTCTGGTGTTCATCCCATCTTAAAAGGATTTCATCTCACCAAGTCTTGTAAGAACAACTTCCTCTTGTTGCCTTTCTTTGCCATCCTGTCACCTCAGCAACAGTGATAACTCACATCATACACCTGCTACAAACATGACCCAAATATACAAAGAGTGTTGTGAGGAATAAAGGATTCTGGCTGACACAAAATTATTTAAAAGCCATCCCAAATAGCTGTGCACTACCTCTGTGTGGCCACAGGGCAACCTGTGGCAGGGCTGTTTCCCATCTCTGACAGACTGGGCACAACAGAGACCCAAAATTCTGTAGCTATGTTCTGTCAGTGAAGGTTCTTCCTTGTCTTTTCTGAAGTCAAGATGAAATGGAATAGCACACACAAAATAGAAAAAAGACTTGTTAGAGGGGAAGAATGGAGTGGAGTCACAAGTTTGATAAAAGTAGGGAGAAGCTGGATAAGTCAGCCTACAGCCCCACTCTGGGAAAGAAGATGCTCTCTCTGCTCGTTGGGTAACAGTGGGTGAGCTTCGAAAGATGGCATGCTGGGATGGGTACCAGGGCTTCAGGCTCCTGCTCTTACAAGGGTCACTGGACCAAGGACTTGAACTCCCTGAAAGAGTGTTCAGGGACCATGAGAGGTTTGCATTCCTGGAGACTCCATGGATTTGTTAGAGGTAAGTGATGGGACAGTGCTGGCCTAGTCTGTCCCCAGTCTTTTCTTCGTTATATGTAAACACAAAAGGTCCAGGCACTGGCAGGTTGTTAATCACAAACCCAACTGCATCTGACCTGGGTGTGCAGATTCATGTTGCTACATCCATATAACATGGGTTTATAGTGCCTCTTTCTCTGTGTGAGTGCCACATGCAGTGCAGCGTGACATTAGGCCCGTTTAGTTATAATTCAGCATCGTGATGCAAGCCAAATTAGTAATCTGTTTTCTGGTAGCCATTTAATAACAGTCACAAATGGCCCAAGGAAATCCCCACCTGTACAATTTAACATACACAGATGTGTTCATCTACACAGAAACTTCAAGGAGGCATTTTCATTAGTATGTTCTGCTTGTTGCTTTTCTACTGGCATTTGCTAGTGCTTCCTGCAATGCTTGGTTTGGTCAGGGTCTTGTCTTCATGGGCTGAATGAAGGGTCAGGCAGAGTGAAGGGCTCTCCTTCTTCTACTTCTTGCT
Organism: Ammospiza nelsoni; assembly: GCF_027579445.1. Taxonomy (NCBI): domain Eukaryota; kingdom Metazoa; phylum Chordata; class Aves; order Passeriformes; family Passerellidae; genus Ammospiza; species Ammospiza nelsoni. The sequence continues at coordinate 34,115,256 of NC_080633.1, read as the reverse complement.
AAAATCATTAGCCCAGATCAATTTTATATTTCCATATTCCTTTAACACAGAAATGTTCTTAGAAATGTTCTTAGAAAGCATCAGCTGGTTCACCACTCTGCCTTTTATAGACAGGGATATTGCTTCATCATTTGCTATAAATTAGGAGACATTTCCAAAAGTGCATGCAAACCTAAACAATCATTTTGGTGCACTTTTCTCTGAGAATATTGTTTTTAGCTAGATACATGATCTATATTTAAAATATATGAAATGGAGGTATACTTAACGTTCAAAGTGATATATTATAAAGACAGAAGAAGGTGAACTCATGATATATTACAAGCCTTTCATACCATGAAATAACTATTGCCTATTATTTTACTCCTGACATTTTTATTTTTAGGGGAATTTCAGTTGATTTGTATTGCTGACACCACTGATATGTTGTTTCCAGTGACCTTACATCCAAAATCAGTAGGGTGTGACATTTGATGGCCCGGATAAAAAACATTAATAGTAGAAGAGAGGGCTTATTTTCCTGCTCATAAATTAAGTTTAAATAACGCAGAATTTATTTTTAACTCTCCAGTACTTTTTACTGTCTACCTAATAAATGTATTCATTACTGGGAGCTTAACTCAGGTTTTCTTAGGGAAGCAGTTTACTAAGATCCTTTTGTACACCCTTGGCTTTCTTCTTGAGGCAGTGTTTGGTACAAAGCACTGCTTTCCACTAACAAAAGGAGATGACTCCCACGTAGCAAATAAAAAGGAATATAGAGGCAGCAGCAACATTTGGTGTGATGAACAGTAGCAGAGTCAGATTCAGAGAAGTTTGCAGCATCTTTGTGGAGGTTGATACAAGTACTAAATGCATAATATAAATATTAGTGTAACCTACCCTGTAGGCTTATCACATTTCTTCACAGTCTTGCCTGCACAAATCACTGCAAATGTTCTCTTGATGAATTCTTAATGAGTGCCTGTGAACAACACCCCATTCTGGTGTATGTTTCTCCACTTTGAAAATATTCAAAGAGCATGATCTCCAGATGCAACTTGAAAAGGAGAGAAATTCACTGGTCAGAACTGCTACCGTCAGTCCTTGGGACACGGACACCTCTATGTAAAGGAGAAGTATGGCTGATGCCTCAGCAAAAAATTTAAAAACCCTGGGAAAACACTCTTCTTGCTCCTCTCTGATCTGCAACATTTATGAACATGACAAATTGTTATTGGATTGTTTTGAGAACTTTTATAACAGCAAGAGGAGAGTTATCACCATATATAGGCTCTTAAAAGACAAGATGGGTTTCTGCAGCACAGGGTTATACTTTGTGTTCCCTCCTGTCATTTTTTATTGCACAAGTCTGTTTAGGAAACCACTGCATCTCTTTCACTGTCCGTGGATGGTGATACAGCATCTCTTTGCATAGCTTAGTCCTGAAGGCACTGACAACAAAGACTCATGGAACTTTTTTCTTTTCAGAAATTTCTTGTTGGAGTTTGTGATGAAATCCAGTCACTGAAGCAAAACCCAAGCTCTCTGGCTTGCTCCTTTCCAAGAGAAGAAGAGGGGAGCAGATTAGTTTGCCTGATTGAAGATGCTTTCTATTTTCTTTCTGTTGAACAAATGCAATCTGTAACTTCAGTGTGGGTGGAAAAGCACAGGAGATTTTGGATATGAGCATGTGAATGAATCTTCCCCTGTGAAAAGCCTTATAACATTCAAATTTTATTTCATTACCCTAAACGGACTCAGGTCCAGCCTCACAGCCTTGGTCTGTGGGTGGAATTTGCCTCCCCCATTTTCCAGGCATGATTCTTGTTACAGCAAGACGAGGCAGCATCACTGCTAAAAATGACTGCCAGAAGTTTTAACTTTGTCTTTTGGTTTCTCCATTTTTAAGATGAACTCAGTTCATATTTTCTTCTGCAGTCAACAGGATTATTTCTGGGGAGTTTTATTTTGGATATTTGGGGCTATGTGTGTGGGGTGGGGGTGTTGGAATGATTTAAGCTGATTCCTGAGTAATCTCTTGATTCCAAAATCAGAGACTTAAATGAAAAGACCTGAAATGGCATGAGTTGGCAGCGCTCAAGCTGTATAAGAACTATTTGAATGTACAGTTTTATGTCTTCTTTGACTGCAATTTTTTATACAAATTGGAACCTACTGATTTCATCAGTCTACAGTATTTGACTTGCTGAAGAGAACCAGGTCACATTAATTCACGTTTGGTCAGTACTTTTCCAAATATTTCCTATACAAAATAATCAGTCAAAGAATAATAACCCCACTGTTGTTTTCTTTTACAGTGAATTCTCCTAGGCTCATGCTGCTGCTGACCTGGTTCAGGAGTCATGTATCAAATGGCTATATATGAGAAAAAGGAAGGAATTTCAGACCATCCTGTAGGCCTCACCTGCAGAGCACTGAGGAAGTGGAAATGGCCTTCAGCTGGTCCAAGGAGGGCATGGAGGCTTTTGTCTCCTCCACCTGGACACTCTTCATCAGCTTATTGGACAACTAATGGTAGAGTGGGGGGATCCCAAGGCCCATCTGTGCCTCTTGTCAATGATTCATCATCCCCAAAGGGTATGTCTGCTCTCCATGGGGCAGGGGAAGATGTAAGGCCCCTACTCCTGATGCCATGGGTGTATGGGGCAAATTGCTGAAATAGCTTTTTGTCTTCCCTTCTGTGTAACCTCAAGAGTCAACGGATTTCATGGACACCAACCTACCCTAAAGCTGGGAATTGTTCTTTATTTCTCCTTCACAGTCCCTTGCTGGGAGTGCATATGAGGTTTTAGAGGACATTCAGATTGTTGGATACACACGGGGATTTCTGTGGAGCTAGTGGGAAAGGGATGCAACAGCAGAACAGCACTTCCATAAAGTGACAGACTGGCTACAGAGACCACTCTGCTCCTGGTGAGATCTCCAGTCTGCCTCAAAAGAGGGAAGGCCATTATGGGAACAGAAATGTCCCAGCCCTGGGGCATGACAGAGCCCTCCTCCCTCCCTCCTCTCAAACACAGGGCAAAGCTGTCCTGCCACAGAGCTGATCCAGCCTTGGGAAAAGACCTGTGGCCTGAAGAAACCTGGGCCAGCCAAAGCTCCTAATGACAGCTGCTCTTCCTATTCTGGGATGCTTGTGTCCGCTACAAATGGAAATAGGGAGGTGAAGTAGAGGTCATGTAAGGAAACAGCATCACTGGCATTCCTTAAAAGATGTAGCCCAGGTCCTGTCTTGCTTTGAACAAGTGGTCTCAATGTATCACTCTCTCTTCAGCTGCTTTGGTGATCTTGGAAGGGTTTTCCTAGCAGTTGTACTTGTCAATTTTTCACAGTTCACGTGAGTTTCTATGTCTGGAAGTCAATATGCCAACCACTAATATATAGCATGCGTTTACTGTGAATTCATGAAGTATCACTGCAATTAAATTTCTCTGTTAATGACATGATTTATTAATGAAACAAGGTTCATCCTGAAGCTCTTGAAAATGAAAATAGAGTTGATTCCCCCTCACAGTGTTATAAAGCTCACATTAGATACAGATTTTGAATGACATTTTAAAAGGCTGCCAAGCCATGGAACCTGGAGGGGAGAATCAGGATTTGCCCTTTTCTAGACAACTCACACAAAGAAATTAGAGAAGACAGATCAACAGCAAGGATCCCTACCCCAAAGCAGAAAAAACCTGAACCCAAAGCCAGATAAAGCAAAAAAACTCCTGATAAGGAAAATCACAGGAGTCTTCTATTGTTTTGCATCCTCTCAGTTAGAAGCAATATAGTGCTGAGATGTAAAAGCTTTTGTGTGGAAGCTGAAAGCTTCTTGGAGAAGGCTAAAGAATAGCACTGCAGTATGTGCCACAGAAGCTGTGCCTGAGGCATGCAGTGTATAAAAAGCATCAGTATGGGGCTCAGATGATGGTTTGCTGGCCTTTTCCATTCATTTGTGGCAGGTGACCTCCAAAAAAGACCTTGGGATAAATAACAACTAAGCCAATCAAACAAAGTAACTGCTACCTCAGTCATACCTGTAAAGTTCACTTTATGTTAATGGACTCCATATGGTCACAGAAGTTCTCTGCCTATTTGCTATATAAGCTGTTGGTTTCATTTGTTGGATTTTTTTTTTCTCTAATAAAATGCTCTAAATATTTGCTGTTGGAGGAGAACAGCACTATGGGAGGCTCTGAAGTGATTTCATAAGAGCTGCAAGCACTGACTAATTGATTAACCAAGAGTTCTTGAAGAGAATGATTTGATTAGGGTAATTTATAGAGATTGTATCTTTTGTCATCATTTGTCTTAGAAAACATAGAAGAAAACTGCTTCCAAGTGCATGTAGCCGCTGGCATGAGAGATGGTGTGTGCTGCATCATCAGTTACAGCAGACTGCTCAATTTTGTACCTTTCCAGCAAGTCAAATATCCAATAACAACACACACACACGCACGCACACGCACACGCACGCTCCGGCTCTTTGCAGCCCAAACTTTTCCAACATGTGCTTAGAAAAATATTTGGGGTTGTTCACTGCTCTGCTCTCTGTAGCATAAACATTTATTTAAATGGGGCTGTCTTTTCAGTAATGAAGAATGAAGGAAAAACAATGGTCTGATTTTGACAAATTAACTTGTGATTTGGAGAGTCAGTGAAGCAGGGAAGAGACATTCCTAACTATACTAATTAAATGAGCTTGCAACATTTATTTTAATGCAATGGAACCAGCCATATGAAGATGAACATTTTAATTTATTTTGTGGTGACATTATGAAAAATTTCTCTGCTGCAGATTATCTACAAAAACAAATCTCATCAGCACCTAGGTTTGTGCATGAAATTTACATCTCTCACATAAGTTTGACCTTCCCCAGTGAAAACAAATGGAATGTGCTAAGTTAAAAAGTTTCTGCAAAGGTTGTCTTCCCATTGATGCGGTGGTTTATGTTCAAATTACCTCTGTGAAAAACACATCCATTTTTCATGGCACAGTGTAGATGAAAAATTCTGAATCCTTTCTAAGGGGAATGCAAATATAGCTCATTAGTTCAAAAACATTTTTCATGAACGACTGCTGAGTATTTTCAGGCAGATGAGAATGTGCAGTTTCAGCCAAGAATGAGCACCACATGTCCTACTAATTGTTTTTTAAACTTGTTGCTTCCCTCTGTGGCATTCAATAAGTCTAGAAACTGTGAAGATTCCTGGAGAAAAGAAATTATAGGTATCCTCACTTACAGCATATACTGGGTCTTTTCAATATACTGTGCAGTATGAGAAAAAAAAATAGGAACATTAGCTTTCAGATATTGTTATATTCAGGCACATGACATTTCTCTCCTTGGAGTTTTTTCAGGTTTCAGCAATGAGTAGGAATATTATTTACGGGGTGCCATCAACAAAGAGAGTGTTGTCCTAAGGTTCATATCAGTGATGATGCTAGGGAGATGCTGTCAGTAGGAGCTGCAGGAGTTCATTGAGTTTTGGGGTTTTAACTAGGTTGAGTAGCAGTAACATATTTTCACTGTTTTAAATTACTCTAAAGAAGGTGCTTATGCCTCCCTTCTGCAGGCCTTCCAAAGGTTTGCTATGAGATGGCCTGAAAAAGAATATTTCAGCAACAATCAGGCTGCCAGTCTTGAGCCTGAAAGCTGAAACAGATAAAAACAAGGAAAAAAAATAAACTATGCTCTTTAGAAATTATTTGATTTCAGGGCCTGGTCACCTGTTGAATATCTCTTGTTTCTGAGTGGTGATCCTCCATGTGCCATATGCACCCACCAGCTCCTCCTCACCACTGCGGTGGAGGGTGACTCTCCATGGGCCATTCTGCAGCCAGGCCCATCCTAAGAGCTCAAACAGGTCTTTACCTGCTCACCTGGGCTCAGGAGTGAACTGCCCCTGTCAGCTCCAGTCACGTTAAAACAATTGGGGCATTCTTTGGCTGAGGTTCCCTTCACATGGATAAATCTGCAGCCCTCATTCTTAGTCACAGACAGTGCACTCACCTCCTCTGTTTTCCAAAGTCCATGCTGCTTAGCAGATTCTAGTCATCTATCTTTTACCTTGGCTTTTTTTCTGTTCCCTTTGGAATGTGAGATCAGCTTTTAAGACTAGTTATAAAGAGAATCAAGCCAATTGTCATGAACTTGGGCTTCCTACAGCTCATCTCTCTCCTTCTTTCTGCCTCTCGCATGGCTTCCATGGACTCTTGGGATGTGCCTCCTGGCACATGGGACTCTTTCCCATCGAGGAATCCACAGGCCCTGGCAAACTGTGAATCATTTTGCCCACATGTGAGTTGCAGCCACAACTGCAACTCACATGTGGGCAAAATGATTCACAGGGCTGAGCCGTGGAGATCTTTTGTCCATGCACAGAAAAGCTCAAAATGTGCTGAGTGCAGTCTTTCACCCAGCTGAAACTGTGGAGGGTTTATTGACAGGAAAGGGGTTATTACTGAAAACTGAATTGGAATTTAACTGTAACAATCATGTTAATGAAGTATGTGAGCCTTAATGACAGTCAAGTATAGAATCTTAAGCCAGCCAAAGGTGAAAATCCTGTTGCCTAGGACTACAACCCTGCCTTTTCACCTGTAAAGCACTCCTGTGCTCCCTAAGTGTTTGCTAAACTCTTGCTCATTACTCTTTGTCCAAGATGGAAAACTGCCAGGTGCTGAGAAACAACACTGTCCTGTGCATTGTTGATGCTCTGATGACAGATGTCATGCAAGAACTCTTTTCTTGACTCAGTGTATCAGTCCCTGCTTTGCTCTTTAGGTCTGCCTGTTTTGGTTACCAGCCTTAGAAAGGATTCTCCTATAATAATTTCAAGGGTCAAAGCTTCTTTACCAAAACAAAAATATCCTCCCAGAAAGGTCATCTCCAGAAGACTGGGGGGCTGCAGAGTGTCAGGACTGCCATGGCACTGTGGCACTCGGTAACTCTTCCTCTAAAAATCATTGGGCAATAATTATACCCAGAGATAACCAAGCAACCACACTGTGCATTGACCCCAACAGAAGAGCTAGCTGAAGAAACAAACCTTCAAGACATTAAAAGTCACACAAAAATGCCTGTGTATCATCTGACCGGGCAGAGAAAAGTAGCTTCTTCCTGTGTGATGGAATTGTTTGATTGAAGATATTTCGCTGGTCTTGAAATATGGAAGTATTTTATTATCACCGAGACTTACTCATCTCTCCTAAAAGAGTCAACAGCCAAGCTCCTGCTGACAAAACTGAAGTTTCCAACCATGCTTACATTCAGCTACAACCACCAAAGCACTGAAAAGGTCTCACAGTACTAAATTTATCCACAGAGGTGCTTTCATGAAACCATGACTCCACAGCAGTAGATCTGTTCCATGTTTTCCAGCATGCTGCTTACAAGCAATAAAAGCTGCTGTCATTCTTCTCATGATGAAAGAAAATGATGATGCATTTACACAAAAGCTAGCACATAGACCTTCAAAAAGGAACTTTTGTCAATTTGCTTTTGACTCTGAAGTAATGAACAAAAAGTCATTGCTCTTTCTGAGCTCATATATATCTTACATTTCTCTTGAGGAATCATTTCTCTTCATTCACCTTTTTACTCTGTTTAGGCAACCAGATTAATGTTGTGTGCCTGGACTGGGTGCTTTTCTGACTTTCATGCTGTGAAGATAGTAGCTCATATAGTGGCAGGAATCCATCCAATTGGGGAGTGGCTTTCTTTCTCACCAGTCTTCCTGACTCCTCTAGAAACCACATTTCTACCCCTTTTATTTGTCCCCTCTTCCCCTTTTACTTCTTTGATTGCAATTACCCTTCAGGTAATAAGCATCCAATAATATTACTGTTGCTCTCTGCCATCTATAAGGAGCAGCCAGGTGCTTTCATCCTGATAAATATTTATTTTAGACTGAAGCAAACAAGGAACAGCCCAGTGAAGCTTTCTGGTGAGAGATTAATCTATGCATTCTTCTCCTGCAGGAGTTGCAGCCCACTGTTCCTGTGGAAGATGCTAACCAGTCACAAACTGGAAAACAGTGTTTCCCCAGCCACCCTCCTTGGTGACTCCTGCAGGCACAGCCAGCAAATGGACACTGTGGTCAGGATGCCAGGGATTGCCAAGGGCTTCCAGCTGCAGCCCACACAGGGCAAAGCAGAAATAAGAAGAGTGTGAACCTTCTGTTCTCTGGTGGCAAATCTCTGAAAAACTCCACTTATAATTCTGGTGTTGCCAGTTCTGGCTTTTTTTTTTTTTTTTTTGAACTTAGGGGCCCAGGGGCCACCTTCTGCTGAAGTGAAACTGGCTGTAAATCCCTATTCTGCTGCAGATGTCAAACTGAGACAGCACTGGCTTCATGGCTGGCTAATGGAAAGTGCTGTTCTGATCTTGGTGGGTGGCTTAGAGATCCTTCTGGGCCTGGCTGCAGCTCCTGCCTTTTCACACTCCTGGTGCTTTGACTTGTGCTAATTGTGGAATGGCTCTACTATCAGCCTGCAAGATTTTTTTTCCATGAGATGCTAGTCTTTGGATAGCAAGAGTGCTACAAATGAAAGTTAAGAGACAGATATGATAATGAATGCTCCCCCTCTCTCTTTCCCTTTGTTTCTCTGTCCTTTAATGCAGAATGAGTTTGCAGGAGATTAATTTTATGTAAAGTTTTACATTTCATGTTGTGATCAGCATTTTTTTTCTCTTGGTTGGCTCTGAGAAAACATATATTCAAGTTTGGGAATTCATCATGTCTGATTAATGATGTGTATATAGAGCTTCCTGTATCATCTTCCTTCTTTTGGTCTTTTTTATTCAGTTGTTTGCTGTACTCCAACCCTGCGGATAGATGGTTCCGCAGTGATAAATGTAAAGTTTGCATAAGCCATGTAACAGCAGGACAGCCTATTATCACTGTACATTTTCCATGGCTGTGCAAACCTCTGTAGGCTATTTTATTGCTAATAGATCCACAGAGAAACAGTAGTGGTTTTATGACTCTTTTTAAAATGGAAATTCATGTTTGAGAAATACAACTGGGAGGAAACAGATGTAAACCACTTAAGCATTTGCAGAAAATTGAGATACACACTCTTATTTACAGACCCACATCGCCTCCATCGTTTTATTTTCAAAATTAAAATAAGCAATCTGTTTGCCATGGGAAATGAGGAACTGTAAACTTGTTGTTTTTCCTTTACAAAGCAATGGCCAGCATCACTGTCTCTGTGCTTAATGGCATTAGAGAGAAGGGATGACAAGTCTCCCCCCCTAGATTTTATTGTCTATAACACATTCTCTTTGTAATCTGTGTAAGAGGTATGCAAGCGGGAAAGATTTTAGCATAACCATGTGTCTGAATTCCCATTATGTTATAAAAGCTAAAATGATTGCCCAACCTATTATAAGGTTTTACCCAAGTATTTAAAGCTATTGGAAAATCGATTTTAAAACTTTAATAGCAAACAATTGCACAGCATTTACACCCATGCCAGAGTGCTCATGTGCTTACTGCCTACACCAGCAGAAAATATTTCTTTCTTCTTCAATGCTGCTTTAGATTACTATTTTGAGGGCCAAACACCCCATTGTAAAATTATAAAATACCTATATACATTATTTTTGAACTTATGAAATTGCATGCCAAAAAAAGGACAGCATTTAACATTTGATAGTTACAATAATACTTCACACTGATCTACAGCCCAGCATACATGGAGTCTGGAGCTGTACACCCTCTTACTCCTTTCTTAAGAAAAAGATATATACTTTACAAATAACTAACCAGGGTCACAGAGCTTTACAGTCTTGGAGCTATGTCATAGATTGCTGAGACCTGAAGGTTGGGAGAGATCCCAGGTAGTCAGTCAGTCTTTTACTTCTCATTAGCCACCACCAATGACATATTTTTTCAGCCAAGTATTTCTGAATAGTTGCTTACTTTCCAGGAAAGAAAGGGGGCTCCATTGTTAAAGTACCTAAAAGCACATACAATACACTATTATATCTAAAGTAGGCCACTGAGAAGTGTAAAAAACTGTACTTTCAAAAAACTTTTTATATGAGGAATGTGAAAAAGGAAAAAAATAAACAACTTAAGACTGGTAATTGAAGAGAGAGAAAATGCCCTCCTCTAAGGTACTGGCCTGCTGAATGGTACATCAAAGCTGTGTCTCATAGGAAACTATCTTAGCAATGTCCTGTGACAGACAGGTGTATGTATACCTGCAATAGCACTTCCCTACAGCAACTCCATGCCCTGGGAGGCAGGAACTGCATATGCCTCCACAGTTCCTTGCAAAAAACCAGCCTCAGAGCTCACATGAAGCCAGATCCTTCTCTGCAGCTACTCTCGTAGTCACCTGGACACTGTTTTCTTCAGACAGCCTTGAAGTTGCACTGAAGCAGCTGGGAAGAAGTTAGAGGACATCACTGAGATGCTCATCCCCCTCGGCCATAAGAAGAAGAAGAAAAGAAGAGGAGGGCTGGTTTTTTTTAAGGTCAAAGCCATCAGTGTGCCTGGATCTTGTCAACACAGCTTGGAGGCTGGAGAGGGTGGGAGCAGATAGGGAGAGCAGAGCTGGTGGTGTGAAATGCCCAGGGAGTGATGCTCTCAGAGAGCACACCGAGGAGAAAGAAAAATCAGGTGTCGGGAAAGAATGGCCTGGGGAGGTAGGGAAGCAAAACAGCTGGGATGGAAGAGCTCCCATAAAGAACAGAGCCAGACACTAATTCCACTTTTGGGAGAAAAGACTAAGATACATATTACATCAAAGAGAGCTAACTACACAGACTGTCTTCCCTAATGTTATTCTTCCATGCAAGTGGTTTCCATAGTGATGTCACTTGATTGCAACTGAGAGAGGAGATGGCCACAAGGCAATCTCTTCTAGGATGCTGTTCACACCACGGAAAAGCACAAGACTTCAAATCACTTTGAGAAAAAAGCCTGCACTGTAGTTGCTCAGTCCCCAAAGTGTGTCTGGAAGGAAGAAGGTTGGGTAGCCCTTTCCTCCTTGAGGACACCATGGGGAGACTTTGCCTCTCCATCCTGGAACTCTTGCAGAAAGCAAAATCTCTCTCTGGCCTTGCCACATCTGCCACCAACAGACCCACTGTGTCCCAGCCCTTGGGAAACCAACCAGAAAATGTGCTTCAGCCCTCCAGGCCACCATGAACATGGCCAGGAGTGACACTGGTAGGCTGAAAAAGCTGACAAAATTTCACACAAAAATTGAAGTGAAAGAATTCTTTCTTATTCTCTCCTACACTTCACTCAACACTGATTAGTACATTAAAGAGCTTTATTGAACCCTGGCAGTTAAATGGAAAGCTTTCTTGTTGTAGCACTGAAAGAAGGGACAGATTTTCCAACAGCTGTCTAATATCTCTGTCAACATGGAAATGAAATAGATTTAAGGACCTTAGAAAAGCATCTGAACATTTAGTGCCCAGTAATAATGCATTCCAATTTCCACTTGCAGAAACTGGAATTGCTCTCAGTCTGTTTTACCAGCTTTATAAATAAACATCAGGCACAACTTTATTTTTAGAAAGAAAAAAATAATCTAAAAGCAGGCTACTAGCTGACCATCTCTTTATTAACCCAGCCACAGAGACACAGTGTTTGAAAAATGCTAGTGGGAACCCATATGTCATGTCCAGGCCCTTGGGGATAAAAAGAGTAACAATAAATAGCCAAATAAGAGAATAAATGAGAGTAGATTTCAGTGGGGTTTGTGAAACACACCGGAACCCGTCAGATCTGTGTACAGCAGTGCTCAGATCAATGAACAAAGTAAAAAACATCACAGTGTTTCCATCCTCCAGCTGCACACAGCACTCCTTGTTCTTAGATCAAGGCACTGTGATAAAGAAAGATCAAGCAAACGTAGCCTGAGGACCTGTGAACAGATGTCAGCTGCTTTCTTTGGTCCAGTCCAGCCTGCTACAGTTCACATCTGAAAACCAACAACAAGATTAAGCAATTATTCCCTAAACGCTTGTTGTTGTTGTCCAATAAAGCAGCATCCAAAATAATAGCTTTTCTTTTGCCACCCAAGGTTGAGTACTGCAGAAAAATGTCTTGAAACTGATTAGGTTAGAGAGATAGGTCTGCATAAATAATTGCTGAAAGCCAACTAAGTCAAAATAATAATAGCAGAGAAAATTAACTTTCATAGAAAACTACCTGTCTATGCTCTCATTTGTATACTGAAGTCTAATTCAGCAAAAGAAGAATACAATTCTCAAGACAAAGCAGATAAGCCATGGATTTATGGTGATAGCTGTCACAAAAACCAGGTCTACCTTGAAAACAATTGGCCTTCAGAAGTTCTAAATTAATTTTTATTTTTAGTATCATTATTATCATGGAACCATGTTAAGAATTACACAACATTTCTTGTTTGGTTTGCCCTGTATGTCAGCTAGGGAACCTAGATTTACAGATAATTAGGTATGATACTTGAAGCAATTCAAGAATTCCTTTCATGCAGTTGAAAGGTGTCTTTCTTTCCTTATTTTTTTTTTCCTGGCTCCTATCTGTCATCAGTTACTTTCTTCAGAACTGGCACACTGCACAGAGTAGATTTCTCCTTCAATAAATATCACTGTAGTCATTAAAGATCATCACTTCTCCGTGCAGTCAACAACAATTTGAATGTGGAAACCTTCATGACAGTCCTCCCTGCCACAGGAGAGGAAATATCTTCAGTCTGTATCTCATCCCTTCAAGGTCTCTCTTCCTGGTCTTGAAATAATATTTATAGCCCCATTTTTCTTGTCAGTGCCATTCTGTCTTCACAAGAAGGAGCCAGTTCAGAGCAATCATTACCACCATGTTTTATGCAGGAGTCTACATCTAATAGCAAATACTCCTTCTGGGCCAGGTTGATGAGAGCAGTGTCGTGTCTGCTGAGCACTTCTGCTGTCTCTGCCCAGCTCATTCAGCCTGGCCTATTGGTCTCCTCTTCTATTTTTACCTCAGTTTCTGTATTGCTTTTCCAGAAATGGATATGTTTCAAGTAATCTGACAGGCTCTCTCTCCTTACTGACTATTTTATTATTTTCAGTGAAATGTATTTTGTACATCTTCTTTTGCTCATCATCATAAAAACCAAAGAAGTGGATTTTTTCTGACAAGTGAAAAAGTCTGACAATTCTGTATTTGGGACTGAATGCAAGTTAAATGACACTGTGCAGATCCACTATGAAAACAAAGTGCATGAAACGTCCCCCAAAATCTGATATTTCAGTTTCAAAGGGGCTTTCCTAACAGAGTCCTTTTTATCAACTGTCCCAGGGTCCTTTTTATAAACTGGGCTGCAATTTATGTTACAGTGCATCACTTTTAACTTCAGTAAAAATCTTTTCTTATACTTTCGGATGAGCAAATGTACCACTTCTTATCTACTAGTAGCAGAAGACTTTCTGTATTTTCATTCACATGCAGAATATAATTTGGATAGTGTACACCAGATGAACTTGCAGCACTTGTGAGGCATATCAGTACTAAACTTACAAAGTTTTTTTTTTGAGGAGTCTTACTGAATAATATTTGTACTGAGCCTGGAGTTACAGAGTAAATGGCTGAAGGCAAAATATTTGGGAGACTACAGATCACCTAACCATAGTCCATAGAAATGGAAAAGGAGCAGTCCCAGAGTCCTTTTTATCTATTACATAAGAAACTTGGAAAAATATAGGTAACATGGAAAATCTGATTAGTTAGGAACATTTTTTAAAATGTGGTTCCCCCCATCATCATCTTCATTCCCACCCTTGCTGCCTAGGGTGGCTCATTGGTTTGGGAACATCTATGATCTTTGCTCCTCAGTGTTGATGAAAACTCTTGCCTAATACTACAAAGAAGTAAAGTTGACTTGAGGTAGATTTTGAAGTTAATTAAGTACTTTACCTGTCATCATGCACCCCATAGCAGATTCTCCCTACTTTATTGCAATCACCATGTTCTTCTTAAATTTTTACAGAATTCTTTAGCTTGTAGCTTCCTCCCTTCCCTCCCTGCCCCCTCTACCAATATTTAAGTCCTTGCAGTTTGAAAAGAAGGTGGGAAAATGTCAAAAAATCAATCAAAATCAAATGGCAGAATAAAAGAATTGTGACTCAATGTGTATGCTTTAAATTTCAGTAATATTAAAGAATCTTACTATTATTAAAACTGCACAAGAGGAAATTCTTACATGTTAAGAAACCACAACAGTTTTGGAGTACCTAGAGTTGGCAATACCAAGTGGCTTCTTACAGACATCCACAAAGCACTGAACAGCAGAAGGCTTCCTGTATCCAGAGTTTGAAATATGCAAGAGCATCCTGTTCCTATTAGATGCCCAATATTCATATCAGAACTCACATTTTGGCCACAAAAGGGAAATTATTAACCGATCACTCACCATTTTCTATGGTAATTAAGGACCTGCTCTAAACTGAGCATTGCAAATTTTCCATGTGTCAGTTTGCTGTCACTTTTTAGTGTGCTAGCTGAGGAGTCCAGAAATCAAAGAGATGCAGTGACTTCAAACACAAATACCTAGAGCTGTGCTGTTCTGAATGAAAATGGACATAGAGATGAATGTTTATGGTTTTTTTCTGCAGACCCTTCCACTTGGGTGTGTTTGATGCTTTCTTCTACTGGGTCTGAAGCTGGGATTGAGTAATGAATAAACATGTCTTATTGAAACAACTTTGACATTTCAACGAAGTTTACACATTAATTAAGATAAGGTTGTCCCAGCCCCCCCCAAAGAGGAGCAGAAATTTGAGAGAACCCGGTGGTTGAAGTATAGTATAAAAAGCTGTATGAACACTTTGTTAAATGCACAGATTTAACCCTGCTGGTTTGCTCCTAATCATTATTAATTGCCTCCAGTGGTGGACATTAATTTCCCTATTGCAGCAACATGCATCTTGAGTTTGAGCATATCCTAATATATCAAGTAGGACAGGTGATATAATTCAGCTGGTCACAGCTGGAAAGAAGACAGCCACCCACATGCAAGCAGTCTGTCAGCCTTAGTTACGCTGCAGACACCACCACAGCGTCCATAACAACATTGTGCATTTATCTCTGGGGATAACTTTACAAGAAGTACAGCCGATCAGTTCATCCCATTTAACCTGCTGTTGTCTTATCAGGAGTAAGAATGCTTTAGCCTGGGCTTCAGCTCTGAATTTGGGAAGGGAAGAATTTGCATGTGGGGCTGGTTGTGCAGGAGAGCCTGAGCCTCTCCTGGTTGCCAGAAAGGGGAGGGAGTTGGAATGGTGTCCCAAAACAGGACATGCACCAGCAGCCACAAGTCCAGTGCAGACATCTGGACCATGAGGGATTTGTGTTCACATCCCTCAAGTACCCAGTTCCAACTGGAACACGTTTGCCAAGCATTGCATTTGTAGGCTTGTGTAATGGTCACTGTGCCAGAGCAGCTCTCCCAGGAAATTAACCACTTCCACGTGTACAGGGGCAGGAGAAGTGGACACAACTCCACCTTGGAAGAAGCTGGTGGCAAGAGCCTCCATTTGAAGGGATAAGATACAGCTGCAAAAGCCTTCTCAGCCTATAGTCCTGGTGGGAGGAGAACATGCCTTGCTGTGTGCTTTCAGGCAGAAGTTTTCATTCTGGACTCAGGAGGGACGTACATTTCCACCAGAAGTTTCTGGGTTTAGAGATGGCACATATCCAGGTGAAGAATGCTTCCTTGGGAAAAAAAAAAAAACTTGCCCAAGTGTCCTGATTATCTAGTTAATGAAACATGCAAATTACTGCTAGCTCAGAGTTCCTTTCCCAGTATGCCCCATAACTACACCTCAGCAGCTGTTATAGTGTATGCACTGAATTTAAGCTAGAAGATAAAGGAAGTCTGAGGAAACAAAAGCCTGCATAAAAGGATATTGGGACAGAGGAAAGATGAGGATTTAAACTAAGCAGAACCAGGTTCCACAGTTGCTTTTCTTAACTGTAATTAACTGTAATTTTTCAGGTTACAATTACCTTTATTTGTAGCAACCAGCAACAGATTAGCCTTAGAATTGTTTAGCACTTGGTTGAATAAATATATACAAGTCTGTTTGCCTGTGTAAATATGCAAAGTATATTTGTCCAGAAAAAAGGAAAAAATCTAGTGTGATGGTGAAAATTTTTGGAACAAGGTCTTCCATTTACAATATTTCAGTGAATTGTGAAAGCACATATCTAAATTGTACTTTCTTCTTAATACAAAACAAAGAATGTATTTTTGGAACCTAAGTGTCATGCTCCATTTGAACAGGCTTTCAGACATTTCTTATTCAGACCACCTTGGTGATTCCTGGTAACTACTTTGCTCTTGAGTTCACCACTATAGAAGTGAAATGGAAGAGCTTAAAAAAGCAACTCAGTTACTTAACAGAACAAGTCTTGTTGTAATAGACTAATATGAACTTGATGGTCCTTCTTTCTGGTTCTTAGTTCTTGTGCTTTTCAAATTATCCCGATCATATAGGTGTAATCCTGCAAATTCTTGCTGCATTTTGCAGATATGCCTTATCATTCAAGGATGGCACCATACAAGTGCAGTTGTTTAATGAATCAGAACATTGAGGTGAAACTAGTCCTTAGCATCTTAGCATGTAATAACGTTTTACACCAAGCCTAAAAGCATTATATAGTGTGTTTTTAAATGTTCAATCATTAGGCTTGATGCATTTAGCCCAGGTGAAAATTGTGAGCACTAGAGATAAAGGAAAAATACATTTACATGGCTTTGAAAGGGTTTAATTCTTCACCATGTCTGGGAATTGTTCCATACCAAACAACACCTTGATAATTAGATCTCCATTTCTTTAAAGGTGATATTTTGTCCTGACAGCACCTAAATTACGTTGTTTTGTTTTCCTGTTGGGACAACACATTGTCAAAGTGAATCACAGTGAATTCTCTGTGTCTCCTGACTTTGATCCCTGCATTTTCCCAGAAGAGTCCAGGCTGTGGCTCGGCAGTGTGCCAGTGCTGATCAGCTACTGCAGCATCCAGGGCTGTGTTTGCCTCTTTCTTGTTCCCCAGCTTTGCTGGAAGGAGCTGGCATTCCACAGCAGATGGGTCTTGATCTGTCTCAGCCTTCCTTGGAAAACTCTGCTTAGCTGTGGACAGCTTTATATTTCATCTGGACTGGCACCTGGTTTGGAGGTCTGGAACACCATGTTTATGCTTGTCTCATCTGTTTTTTACCACTTCTAAGGCATGCTGGTTTACAATCCAGGAACCAACTGAAGGCTTTAGTAGGGGAGGGACTTGCTACAAAATCCAAGAAGGAAGGAAAACAATTCTGGATATACTGCAGTTGCTGTCATGAACTTAGACAAGATTATTATTTTTTTCTTTTGTTTTGTTTTTTGTTATTTAGGCAGCATGAGTCTTTAGCTAAGGCTGGCAGCGCAACTCCATCACAAATCTCTCTGCCAACCTGTGAATCAGATGCTTATGATCAAAATGGGTCAAATAAACTGTTGGGCTGCCAGTTTTGGATAGCTTGGCTGAACAGTCTTGTTTCAGCCAGAACTGTTATTTATGAGTTATCACAAAATATTCCAGTGTTAAGATCACTGTTGTTAACATGAGTTTAAAGGAACAAAAGCTTTGTACTAAAAAGGAAAGAGCCAGGAAGAAGCCTCACACAGTGGTATGTGGGCCAAATTCCTTACAGCAATATACATTTCCCTCTTAATTAAAATAGTTAAACTGTGGAACTAGACATTGATGCAATATGTTGTTCCCATTCTAGAAATACATTCACTAAGAGTTAATAAATAATCTATGTGTTCTAATCTTTTAAAGTCATTTCAGAGGGATGAAGTAATCTGCTATAATTGTAAATGCAGTACCTCTGCCTTCACTGCATTCAAATGTAAAGGTGAGAAACTGATTAGAGGTGCTGGGTTGCTAGAGATAGATGCTCCAATTTAAATGCCACAGCATTTGTTTCTAGCAAATTGAGACACTAGAATAATGCTTCCTTCTATTGTAAGGTTTTAGCCCTGTATTTCTACCTGCTTATCCCAGATTTAGCTGGGAAAAGGGATAAATTTTCTTCTTACTAAGAATTGAAAAGATTGCTGCAATCAATAAAGGCTGCCTAAATAGACCAGATTTCCCAGCTACACAGCACTAGTTACCCAGTGCCAGACCTGCATCACATTCTTATTCTGACTTCTGAGGTGAATCTTGCTGCAGAAACACAGTTCAAGCTGCTTTTGATGAATGTAAGGGCATTGTTCTTCTTTACTTTGCTTTTATTTTAAGAAGAGTTGAACCAATTTATTTACCTGGAAAATCAAGCTTTCCACATGCCCAGCTTCAGTCCAATTTCAGATCCTAAACTGAAAGTACATGGCAGGCTGTAAATCTCCCAAAGCAGTGGGGTGACCAGTCATTGCTGAGTTTGGTTTCCCACTTCCAGACTCCTGCCAGTCTTAGGGTGACTCACTTACAACTAGCTTGTGGGTCATTTTGTTGCCCAGGAATTGCAATCAGAACTGTAGTGTAGATGCTTTAATCTCCAATACCCATGCTTCCATGAGCAGGTGTAATTGTCTTGTTGACAGCCAAATTAGCTGACACAATGCTGTCAGTCGGTGCAGGCAGGGATAAGCCACACCCAGCTTTGGATTCACTCAGCTCCCATCAGTTGTTTACTCATGATAAAATGTCATGGTTTGGAGTGTGCCTCCTCCTCATCTGGAGTGAGTAGTGAGTTTTAGTTGAAATAATATAATCAAAGGGCTGCACTAAAGCATTGCTGTTTCTTGGTGATCAAAAGTCTAAAGGGAATGACTTTAATGAAGCAGAGAGCCCAAGAACACCCCAGCTGAAGTCCCACCTAAAAGAAAACTCAAGCACACTGGAGAGTGCAGAAATACTCAGAGCAAAGATCAAACTTCCCCTGCACCTCCTGGTGTAACAGAAATGTTCCTCAGTGGAGATCCAGCCCTGGCTAAATCTCATGCAGCGGAAATGAAAGACAGGCCACACCACTTTCCTAGGCCATTCAATACCCCAGCATTGTACATGAATATCAATGGCAGCTTTGTCCAGTGTGTACATTATATAGAGACAGTCAAAAATGGTATATCAATGATAGCATCTTTAATAGCCATAAAAATAAAGTGAGGAAGACAGAGGGTGATAAATAAGGAACGGCCTGTATTGATCCACCTGCATTTGGTTTGTTAGATTTCTTATACAGTTCATGGGAACAAAAATCTGTCAGTTCTTCCTCCTTCAAAATAAACTGCTTTCCATTAACAGGCAGCAGATATCTCATGGGTTTTAGGGGAACATGCAAGAGGGATCTGCAAAAGAGGATATGATGAAGATTATTAATATAGCTATAAATTTCATCAGCCTTTCCTCTTGAAACTTGGACAACTGCACTAAACAATAACAATAACAATAACAACAACAACAATAATAGTAATAATAATAATAATAATAATGATAATAATAATAGTCTGAAGCTCTTCTGTATCTCTGTAACCTCTCTTTGACACTCACGGTAGCTTTAAACGTGGTGCTTAAGCTGACCTGATAGGAAAATATCACTTGCAATGCCTCAAGTGTGCATTAATCCAGGATCACATGTGAGGCAGCTTCTCTGGACCCTCTCCAGCCTGTCCACATCTTTGCATAGCAGGGACTAAAATGGAACTGAGTATTCCAGGTGTATCCTGGCAAGCTGTGCTAGTTTTTCCTGTGGTAGAGTTAATTTTCTTCACAGTGGCTCTTATGGGGCTGTATTTTGGATTTGTAAAGAAAACACAGTTCATAATATAGAGATTTTTTTGTTACTGTTGAGCAGGGCTTGAACAGAGCCAAGGCCTTTTCTGCCTTTTGTTCTGCCATGTTGGTGAGGGGCTGGGGAGCATGGGAAACCGGGAGGAAACACAGCTGGACAAATGACTCCAGCTGACCAAAGGGATATTCCAGACCATGGGACACCATGCTCAGTACATAAAGTGGAGGGAACAAGGAGGAAGGGAGGGGCATTTGGAGAGCTGGCATTTGTCTTCCCAAGTAACTGTTACATGTGATGTGCCCTGATCTCCTGGAATGGCTGAACACCTCCCTGTGAATTAGTTCCTTGTTTTGCTTGGCTTGCAGGCATGGCCTTTGCTTTCTCTATTAAACTGTTTTCATCTCAATCCATGAGCTTTCTAGCTTTATGCTTACTATATTCTCCCTGGTCCCACTGGTGGGGGAATGACCGAGCAACTGCATGGACCTTGGCTGTGTCTGGTGTTAATCCACAGCACAATGTCTGAGTACAGCGGGATAATGTCTTATTTACCTCAGTGTGATGCCCTTGTTGATGTAACCCTGCACCCTCTTGGTTTTCTTTGCTGCAGAAGTACACAGTTCACTCATACTGAGCTTGTTGTCCACCAGGGACCCCCAGGTCCCTTTTCCACAGAGCTGGCCCCACCCAGCTGGGTAGATCCCAGTCTGTGCTGCTGTCCTGCATTGTGTTTTCCTAGGTCTAAGACCTTACACTTGTCTTTGTTGAACTTCATCAGCTTCTATTAAGACCAGTATCCTTCCTTATCCAGGTCTTCCTTCAGGGGGGCTCTGTGTTCTGAAGTGTGCACTGCCCCTCTCAGTTTGGTACAATGGCAGACCTTGTCAGAGCATATTCAATTCCATCTGCCAGCCTCAAGTGTATACTGGTTTTGGCAGATTATGATAAATGTCAAGGTCTGTTCAGAGGCAAGTACATAGAGGATTTTGGAATATGTGTGTACATGTGTTTGGTGGGCTCCACACACCCTCTAATATGTGAAATATTTTAGCCATTGAGACCCCAGGTGCTTGAGGCTGCATTCCCAGAGCATGTGGGAGGTCTTTCACAGGGCTTCTTTTTTACCTCAGTGGGGAGGATGAGCCCTGAGTGCACACTATTTACCTTCCAGCCAGACAGCTGCTTACATATTTTGGAGGGGAGCAGCAACATTTCTAATATAGACAACGCTAAGGAAATGGCTCAGAAATGCTCTCTATTTTCAGTTAATTCAAACTGTCCAACAGCTTAATTTCTGCTGTGTTTGGAGCGTGATGCAATTCTGATATGTCACATAGCATTAGGACTTTGCACATGCTATTTGCCCATCTCAGTTTCAAGCTTCCTGCAGTATGAACAAATACACTTATTTTCCTACCAGATTCCCATTTCATGCCCCTGAGTCATAGAAGGAATGCCATAGAAGCAATAAAGCCCTCTTTTGGGCAGTAAGACACAAAGAGCTTCTAGAAACCCTCTGCTGCCACAGTTCACCAGCTCCTCAAATTCCAGTTACTTCACTTCCCCCCCCCCCCCCCCAAGAAATATTATTGAAGCCTACTACTGATTTGAACTCCTTTTCAAGTGAATGTGGGATGAACAAAGGAGGGAGCATCAGCCAAAAACTGTGGTAAGCTGCCTTTACAGGCCATTTTTCACCTTGAAGCTGGTAGAGGTATGTGACACCCAATACTGACAGCCAGGGTGCAAATACTGCCATTTCATGTGGAAGGCACCACTTCACATATATGATGCTCATGTGCTGAAAAGTGTTGTGTTCTAAGCAAGCTCACCTTCTAAGAAAAGTGTGACAGCATCTAAACTGTAGTCCCAAACTCATGTTGATTTCTAGACCATACCATGGGGCTGGCTGATGGGCAATCCCAGGTGAGTTCTGTCAACCTGATGAGGCAGACAGCTGAATTCCAGCACTTGAAAATGAGTTAAGCTACTGCTTTGGAGAGACAGTAGCTGGCACAGCCCCATTGCTGCATGCCTCTTCAGCTTCCCCATGTGTTTTACACTGCTGTGCAGTGTATTTTAATATAGTTTCCAGCACTGTTTCAAGGAGGGAGTTGAAAAAGTGTTGAGCAATATTGCTATAAACAATCCTTTAAGTCAATATCAATGTTTGACAGATTTGAGTTGTTTATCCTGCTTGTTTATCACACATGCACAGACACACAGACAGACACACAGAGACTTACATAACCTCTGTAGTGTGATGCTGTGGTGCTCTCTTTGTCCTTGCATCCTTTCCTCTAATGTTTATGACCCATTTTCAAAGGCATGCTCTGGTATCTGATGATCTGTGTCTTTTCAAGTCTGCATACAGACATGCAATCTCACTGTCTGGGTAATGCTTCCAATGGACAGCTTTCCAACAGACTCACTTTCCTCTTCCATCCTTTGTCCTCTTCCCATGGATAAAAATGACTGATGAAGGCCATTACTTATCTATCAGATAATAGATCTACTTTGACACAGATTCCTTATAAAGCTTACTCTTAGCAAAATCTGTTCTGGACGTCAAGAAAGCACTGGGCTAAAACATTGCTTTTGTTGGTAGGTTAATTTAGCATTTAAATTCTTTTTCTCTACTGACTTTTTGTGGAAAATTGGTCCATTATGTACAGCAGGATTTAACTGATCCATACTCCTGTGATAAAAAAAAAAGCCTGTGTTACAGTGAAAACATTCTCCCCATAAGGCTGACAGCAATGTGTCTTGCAGACAAGATTAAGATGCATACAGCACAATCCTGACACCCAAACTGGGAAATGATAGCAACATGCAAAGGGATTTAGTTACTTTTTGTCAGTTCTAGAGCATTGCCAGAGATTATGAGAGACAAGCAGTTGTGGGTTTTAAGTTTGACCACATTTCAAAGCACTGTGCACAACCGCACCAAGTACAGAATGGTTCAAATCCTGAAAACCCTCAAATGAACTTCAAGAGGCTCAATTAATTTCTGTGCTTTGGGCCATGCTTCTGCCCTGCCCTGGCAGGGCCTGAGATGCTCTGGCACATTGTGTTTTCCATACATATCAAACCCTTGTGAATACATTCAAACTCAGAGAGACTCAGATGTGCTGGTCAGGTCATGGTGCATTTTTGATGACTGGAAGGATTCTCCCAAATTAAATTCCAGAACTCCAAACCCAGGCCAACATTTCTAACACAAGGAATTCCCAGACCCCGTAAGCCACAACATCTGGAGCCACAGCAGTCATTGCAGGGTCTGCTTATCAGACAAAGAGCCTCTCACAGCCTGGTGAAAGCTCCCATGCACTGTGTCCATCACATCAGAGCACAGAGCAGAGCAGCCTGAGGGGCAGCCAGGCCATTCCCCAGCCTTGCCTCCCAACAGTGTCTGCGTGGGGGAACCATCACCTGCTCCGGGCAGGGAAGTGTTCCTGCAGCTCTGCTGGGTGCCTGGCCCTTCCCAGCCTTGTGGGGACCTTTATTTTGCATTCTTTTTTCCTACAGAGAGATGACCCTGCTCCTTGGGGGCTGCGAGGAGAAGCAAGAAAGAGAGTGGCTGAAGCTGCTGGGTAAACATTTTTGTGGGGGAGGTATAGGTTACTACAGTTTCCAGTTTGGCAGAGCTCCCAGAAATAGCTCTTGCAGAAATATATATCCCTGAAATGACCTAAAAATAACCCAGTGGCAACCTGCAGTGTATATAGAGTTGGAAGATAAAGATGCAGAAGGGATAAAACATGCTCTCCCCGTGCCTGAGCCCCAGGGAGCACCTTCATGGTGGTGTTATCCCAGCCCATATTGTGCCTCACCCCTCCAACCACCACTCCCTGCTCCTGGTTTGAAGGATTGGCTGGAAAGCTGCAGAAGGACTGATGCTGCCTTGGCTGGCTGGGGTCACCCATGCCTTTGGGGAACATTTCACTTGTGCATAGGAAATGAGACCCTCGTGAGATACAAGTTATTGTGGGAACAAAGCACCACTGCTCTTCACAAATGTTACAAAGCACTCAAAGTAAAAACATCTCCTCTCATATACCATAAGTTTTAATACTACCTGCTGTATAGAAATAGAGTTAAATTAGCTTCAGCAGCTTAAGCTTATCTCCATTTTTAATACTAGTCTCAAAGTCAGCAGAGCCCTTCACAAACCCATATCCAAAAAATACATTAATATATTGAGAAATTTGCATGAAATGGTCAATATGGCATACTTGTTTCACATCTCCAGACAAAGGCAAATGAAAATCAAGAGTCTCTGCAGCATCTGTCCTGAACAAAAAAGAGAAAGAAAAGCATCTTATTGAATAAATTACACTTGAAGAGGCAGCAGTGTTTCTTTAATGGTCAAAGATTGATTCTCAGGACCAGAAGCCTGAACCAGCAAACAAAGTATCTGCTTCTGTCTGCCCCATCCTGAGAGCTCTTCACAGCAGAGCTGAGTAAATAATTCGCAGTAGATAATTTACCTGCACAAAAGCTTTCTTTTTTTTCACTTAGTGAATGTCAGTACCTTGATTGTGGCTTCCTCTAATTTATTTGTAATTCAAATGTGCTTGTCCAATTTATTATCTTTCTTCTTTCCTAACAGGTCAGATAGACTGTGAAGGGTCTGCTACAAGTATTTCAACCTGCCTGTTAAAAAGAGAGCTGAGTTCATCATGGATAGTATCAAACAGCTTTGTGTTTTTTTCTCTCTATCCATAAGAATGCAAATTTTGTGATCAGGGAAGAGCTCTGGGTTGATAATAAAAAATTTATTCTGCTGGATAAAACCTAGGGGGTTTTTCTCAAAGCTTCAGCCTTAGAAAAATGGTGGTACTGCAGTCTCTGTTATCTCTGTGCAGAGCTGAAATGAAACCTTTTTATTACATTCACTTGAAATAATAGCACCTGCTATTTCAGGCACAGTCAAAACCTCATTCACTTGCCTGTGTGCCTGGGCTCTAGAAAAATTTCCCAATGAACTTGAACCCCACTGTGTTAAGCAGTGTCCCTTTTAAATGTGGCAATTGCAGAACATAGACTGAAGAGAAGTGGTCACAGCAGTGGCGGATGAAGAATTTTTGTCCCTCATTAGGTTTAAGCTGGAGGCTCTGGTAGAGCTTTTGCCATCTCAGCCCAGCACTTCTGCTGTATGGCAGTGCTCGAGTGTGCAAACTCAAATGGGCTTTTCATGGGTGTTCCTGCAAACTGGGCTCCATCGCTCTGACACCTGCAGAGAGCAAACAGCAAAGAGTGCAAAGCCTGGGAAGAGGGAAGCCATTTCTAAACCCACCTACATGTTCCACCTAATGCAATCCCTGCTTTGGCCCCTGGATGTGAATGTTGATTAAAAAAAACAAAAAACAACAACATACCAAAGCCAGAAACAAATTGGCATCATCCAGCCAGATGTTCATGAGAGATTAGCTTTAATGCAGTTCTGCTGCTGTTCACACTGCTGTGTACCCACTGTTTTCTTCAACTTACATAATCAGATATAATCAGTGAACTTGCTCAGGCAAATTTGAGCAGAGGATGGATTTGTAGACCAGGACTTCTCAGTTAGAATGGGCTTGAACTAGAAAGATGCAAAATCATTTAAAAAAAAATTACCATCTCAGATAGAATTTCTGTAATTTTAAATTTAATTTCTATTATTATTTTCATGAAAAACCCAATAAAAATTAGACAAAACTTGGAAAGTTTGGTTATTGTTTGCTAGTGTGGATGTATGAGGGATGATGTGTATGTATGAGGTTTGGGTTTGTTTTTAAAAACCTAGTGGTCCATAGCCATTTTCCCTTGCCTGAGGGCTCTGACCATGGGTTTACAAATAAATTTCTGGAGGGTCAAACACATCCAAGTGGGGATAGGCAGAGATAAAGGCTTCATGTGGCAAAAGAATCTGCTTCATTTTTGTCTAAAATCTCAAATGAAATGCCCACTCTGTTAGGCTGACAGTGCTCACCACTCCAGTGCAGTTGCCTCTGAAAGCCACGGGAATAATTAGCTTGTCTTTTGCTCCTTATTTTCACAGGCCTTTGCATTTCTCAGCCCCGATCTCAGGGGAGAGGAAAGCACCAAATTGATGCAAAAGGGCTGCATTTCTGCAGGGCAGAGCAGAACCCCAGCAGAAGCCCCTTTGTGCAGCACCTCAAGCCTGCCCAGTGCAATGGTATCACTGAGGAGCATTCCCCTCAGCATCCCCCTCAGCATCCCCCCTCAGTCCTGCCAGCCCCTGGGGCAGCACAGCCTCAACTGCATTGCACCAAGGATGAAATATCCACTTGCCCATGCAACAGATCCTGCAGGCCACGGGGTCTCAGTCATGATCCCTGAGACCTCAGCAAGAAGAGTCCTCCGTGAGCCATGTCTTCTGGACATAAAGTGGAGCAGGCTGCTTCTGGCTGGCTGACTGACAGCTGAGAGGCTTTTAATGAGCATCTCTCCTCCCTGGCAGCACTTGCTGAACGAGACCTCAGCTGGGAGAGAGAGCAACAATGCTGGGCTGAATTACCCTGAATTATTCTTTGCCTTTCTGAAAAGGTATGACTGCTATTTAGAAAGGTTCATAAACCAACAATGCATCCAGCATTTAAAAAGAATTGAGAAAAAAAATTGCTACATGAACCTATATTTTAAAATAAATTTCATTTATCCCAATTGACCCTTTTCTGAACCACTAATAGAGCAAATCTTCATGATAAAAGCTGAGGAGAGATGGGAAGAAGCCAAGGCCTTGTGGATAATTCAGGAATGATAGGCCATGCGTGGGAAATGGTACTGAAAAATGCATGAGAACCATTTTGTTAAATAAAATAGACTGCGGAATGCTGGCTTGCTTGGAAGAATCAAAATCAATAAACAGAAAGATACAAAACTGCAAACAACCTGAAACTGAGAGCAGGAAGCTATCAAAAACCTGACTGAGTTGGAAGAGGTGCTGGAATTTTGCAGAGAGGGGAAAAGAAGGAGCTGTGGGGACATACCTGAAAAAGATTCTGTGTATGACACATGGCCAAGGTCAGAGCACAGAAGGAGGCTGTAACCCCCACCACAAGCAAAGATTTTTACTCTGGAAGAAAAAGAAACAAATTTAGGTCTGGAAAAGCCAAAGCTGGAAGGAGTGGCACATCCAGCTCCTCTCCCTTGTGCTGCCTGGCCCTGAGCTGCTGCAGTGACTGGAAGCCAGCACGACAGCTGTGGGAATGAAGATGTAGCAGGGGAACACAGCCTGCCCAAGATGAGTGTGACATCTTGGTTTTGTGAGACTGTCATACTCAGACTGGTGTCCAGGAGCTGGAGATTATTGTAACAATGACATGGCAGCAGATTGGATTTCCTCAATGGCAAAGGCAAGCAGGAGACACCAGTGTCAGCTGGAGCAAGCAGCAATGCTCACTGATGTAAGAAATGCCAGCCTTCACCCTGCTCCTTGTTTTGTTTTTTAACCACAAAAAATACATCACTTACAACACACAGGGTGACCAAATAAAGAAGCTACACTTGAAATTCAAAGAAGACAGGGATTTTTTTTCAAGAAAAAACCATTTCATTTGCAGCTACATCTATAAAGCAAGATTGAGGATGTTATTAGACATCAGACACTGCCCGTTTGGTGAAGTGTTTCCTGAGCCTGTAGGTATCCTTTGAGGAAAGTGAACTGGGTAATTGCCTTTCCCAGGGCATCAAACACAGGGATGGGGTGGGGGGCAGAGATAGTAATGAAAAAGTAGCCCTGCACTGCCTGCCCAATGATATAGCAGGTGTGTGTGTGCCTCTGTGCACACCTCCAACCAGCCTAGAAATCAAGCGACTGCTGCAGGGTCTCTCACCGTTTTTAAAGGACTTCTCTCTTGTGTGCTTTAGTGGCAGATTTATAAAGGTAACAGTGAAATGATCTCAACATTGATTATGCTTCCCAAGATTGGGAGGCAAAACATCCCGTGGCAGGAGGAAGCCAAGAGCCCAGGGCAGCCCTTGGCATGCCATCCTCCTGGCAGCCACTAGCACAAGAGACACATTTAGGGGCCAAGTCATCCCAGCTGATGCCCAGCTGTCAGACCCTCGTGGAAGCCCTTGAGGCAGGAGATGATGGTCTCAGCTGGGAAGAAACAGTGCATTAAACCACCCTAGCTCATGCAGGCTCCAGGGTCACACTGGCTGCTCCAGGACTCAGCTGGGGAGAAGTGGGAACTTTGCCCACTTCACGATGCCCACAGAGTAAAGCAAGGTGCTCATTTAAATCCATGAGATTGGCATTTTCTTGTGACAAGGGCCAGAGTGCCTGGTTTGGGAAAATGGGAGGAAATACAGGCAGAATTTTGCAGTCCTGAACAAACAACAAACGCTGTCACCTCTACATATCATTGTCTCTTCCTGAAAAATCCCCTTGGCAGTCCCAAAGTTACTGTGTTTACTGTGTTCTTAAAACTTTTTTGATATAATTGAACCTGGTCAGCATTTGGGGAAGTCAAATCACAAGCTGACAAGCACAGCACTGACCCTTCCATGTTGGGCATATCTTCCTTCCCCACAGAGATATGACTAGGAAGAAGGAAAAACCTTTATAAAGCCACTGAAATGGGTAAAAATTTGAATTGCCTGAAAAGTGGAATTTCTTTTTTTACAAATTAATACACTTAAATTTTTTTGTTTCACCTTAATTCAGAAGGAAACCCAAATCTTCCACTTACATTTCTTTGAATTAGAGAAAGGAAATTCCATATGTAGTTGTTTTGTTTTCTTCATGCTGTTGATAGCTTATGTACTGATGACTTTTGCTTTTGATGTTACAATGTCAAGAGGCAAGGCCGGGTCTTTAAAGTTTGGGGCTTTTTTTTAATAAAAATGAATGAATTCTTTGTTCCTCTCATTTTGACATGCTCTGTGGAGAGCGTATGCTCAGCAAGTCTAAAAACTTCCAGGACAACCTGTCACAGCCTCTAGGAATAGACTAAGTAAGTGTTAACCAAAGCATGAAATGTGAAACACAAAAACACAAGACAGAATGAAGTGAAATTCTGCTCTGATTTTAAATCACGCACAAACAGATTTCCTTCCTATAAGCAGAGTGGCTGATTTTTTTTCTGTTTCCCTTGTGGTTTGCTTGTCTTTTCTTTTTCAAGCAAAGAAAAAAAAAATGGCATCTCAAAATATTTGACTTCCTCCAAATGAAATTCTTTCTGTTATTCTATCTGGATATGATAAACAGTGAACAGAGAAACTTCAGAAATGTGGTGTATTGTTAGTGTTTACTTTCCTCTGCTCTTTCTACCAATAATGTTGTCTGGTCAGAAAGTGCCAATAGTCCTCCATAGAAAGCATTAAAGATGAAGGGTCTAAAAGTCAACAGTTGACTTTTCACTGTTCAGGACCAGTTCCCATGAATATCATCCAGCCCTTAAGAAAAACCTTGGTAAAGTATAACACTTATAGTGCCTTTTTAAAAAGAAGATAGTCTTTGGCAGTGATGTCGATATCTTCCATGGACATTTGCACAGTGTACATATTTTTCAAATTTTCTACAACATGGGTATTTTGAGAATTAAAAGAGCCTTGGTGAGTTGTTACTAAGTGAAGTTCTTACAGCTGCTACTTTACAGGTTTCAGTAAATCTCACACCTCCCAATACATTTCAGTCCCTGTTAGATCCTGCCTGCAAGCAGTTCTGTGACACTGATGTCTTGCTGGAGAAAAGTTGCCAGAAAGCAAAGAATGCTGTTTTTGTAGCAAGTGCGGTTACTTCTGCAGTCCAAGCATTATTTTCAGGTTTTAAGTCAGCCTTGTTCAAGAGACCAGTGTAGCTGTCTCCCTTGCCCTGAAACAGCCAGTGTTGCAGACAAGGCAAGGAGACAGGGCTGAGCAGACCCCTGGTCAGATTTAAGGTGGCAATTCACATTTCCTTTATTTTTGGAGTGCACATTAATATCACCCCAATGCAGATTTCACGTGTTTTCCCGCTGCTTTATGGGGCCCTGCAGTCCTTTGCTGGTCAACCAGCTGTCAGTGCACACAGGGAATGGCAGAGATTTGGAAATTCAATTCATGCTTGTATGAATTCAAGCAGCTTACAGTGGAAAGCGGAGATGCCTTTCACTCTCCTTCCTGCATTCCCCATACAAACATGCCAAAAATCCCATTGTTTCCGGCGACAGACCTCACTGCAACATAGCTGCACCTGAAAAAAGAAATATCACAGATGCACAGTCTGCCTTGCAGCTTCAGCTGGGAGAAATGAGAGGCACAGGCTCTGGAAATGAATCTGCCCCTCGCTCAGCACCAGATAACCGACAAGTGTTGGTCCATCTGCCATAGGCAGTCACACTGTGAGCTCACTGATGTGCTCTTACGGCAGCAAAATCCACGGAGGCTTTTTGGGCCCTGGCCCACCCCTGAGTGCTGCTCTCCTGCAGCAGCGTTTGGGCATGAGGGCTGAGGGGCAGAGGGGCTGCTCAGTGCAGGCTGATGGAGCTGGGCAGCAGCGCTGTGAACGGATGGCTGGAGCAGAGGCACTGCCTGACCACGTTAGCACTTCCTGCCAGCAGCAGTGATGGAGAAAGCCTGTGCAGCTGTCCCTCAAATCCCTCTGCCACATAGTCAGAACCCTTTCTGCTTCACAGCTCATCTGTAGTCACTTGTATCAGTTACCAGCCCTGGCACTGAACTGCTGCCTTAGTATTTGGGTATCAATTCCTTTTGTCATCCCTTTCCCCCAGTGTCCTTAAATAGATGCGAGGTGAAGGTGATGGTAACGCCTTCCCTGCAGCACCCACAGCATCCCTGGATACTGACCCATACACTGACAGGGGCCCACAGCCATGAACATGGATGCCCCCTCCCCTGGCTCAGCTGGTGGTGATACCTTAAAGGAAGTTGCATTGCTCTCTGAGGTTCCCCAAAATTTTTGCTGCTGATGGAGGGGCTGAGTAAGGGGAACTCTCTTGTGTCCCACGCTGGCATCATTCAGCAACACCATCACTGCATTTACCTGACTGAGGCAGCCCAGACAAAGCCTGGCCAAGGGTCCCAGGGCTAGATTTCTATCTCAGGGATGAAGCAACACTAGGACCAGGAGATGAAAGCAATGCCATGTCTATCACAAACAAGGACACTGAAGAAAGTGTAGGGAAGATTACACACAAGTTGTAGCTCATTAAAGGAAAACATGCTGAGATATTTTTATGTTGTTGCTACTTATAAAAGAGTCAGTTAACACAGCTTATTATGGTAATTACAGCAATGTAAAGAGAGACCTAGCAAAGAATACAGCTCTTTAGTACACCATCATCATAGCTTAAGTGAAACATATTTAGGACTCAAACAAGACATCTCCCACATACCTGGCCAGAGGGTAAAAAGACCAGAAGATCCCTGCATAAGCTGCTTAGGCTGCTCCAACATCCCCAGGCAGGCAGAAAAGCTGTCAGTGTTGTCTCAGTGTGAGGCAGAGGACTGGCCAGAGAAGGCTGGGATGTGGGGCTGGCACTGCGTGGTGGCCACAGGGCAGCCAGGGTGGCAGGCAAGATGGGACAGAGACGGACTGTGGGGAATGTGGTCTGCAGGGAGATGATATTGCAATGGGCAAGCAGTTCAAAGATCTGTCCTTCATCACCTCCATCACTCTGTTGTTGCAGGGATCATGCACTGAGAAGGGGACTGAAGTCCCAGGTTTGCCATGTGATCTGGCATCTCTGATAAATCCCCCTCTTACACCTCCAGTTTTCAGAAGCTGGGAGGAATTCAACCATGGAATTTAATGACCCTGTTGGGATTTGCCATCCTTTAATTTATCCAATCCATTTCTGATACAGAATTTATGTT
This sequence comes from Ammospiza nelsoni, assembly GCF_027579445.1. NCBI lineage: Eukaryota > Metazoa > Chordata > Aves > Passeriformes > Passerellidae > Ammospiza > Ammospiza nelsoni. The sequence continues at coordinate 34,083,656 of NC_080633.1, read as the reverse complement.
TTCACCCCTGGAGATGGTGTCACCTCAGTCTGTGTACTCCTCTGCACCCAGATTTATGGCAGTTGCTAGTTCAAAACTCTCCTGTAATTCTTTACACTGTAAGTGCTAATTCCTCGGTCCTATTTGATTCTGGTGGAGCCCATCTTTCCTGGCTGCTACAAGAGTTTCCCAAATTCTTAAAAAGCCCAAACTCCTCTTTCAGCTCCTCACCAGCTATCAGCACATCTGCATGGCACCTCAGAGAACATCACCATGAAGTCTTCAGCCTGTTTATTTACTGTTACCCACTGATCTTCCTTCACATTGTCAAATCTGTTATCTAGATGCTTCATGGAGTCTCCCACCTTCACCACCATCATATGCAAGGCAGTGGAACCCTCATAGCTATCCCAAATATGGTTTGGCCAGCTTGGGCTCGGGAGTTAGCATGTTTGTGGGGTAAACAAACCAATTGCAGTGCACATAATTTCCATAAGGTTGTCAGTGACACTCAGTGTAGAACTGTCAAGCCCATTCCTCAGATGGATTTTCACCTGTATATTGCTTCACCAACAGCTGTTTTGCTTCTCATTGAATTATTTCTTTATTCAGTTCTCTGAGATGCCAGAGCTGGAGAAGACTGCAGCCATATCCTCTCCCACAGCTAAACTACTGCTGCAGCCAAATTCTCCTCACTTGGGCTGGCTCCCACAGTCCCAGAGGCACCCAATTCAGCACAAACTGTAAATGAGTCGATGCAGATCATGTTTTCTCATGAAGGAATATCATGCAGATTTGCAGTCACACAACCTGATGCCAGTCTCCTAAAAGGAAGCACGGCATCAAACAGAGCATTACTCAGGTTGGGTTGTCAGCTGTGATTTAAGTTATGTGAGAAGCCAGGCCAGCCAACAGCATCCATTTCGCCCCTTAGCAAATATCCAGATGGTACTGGCTGAGCTGAGAGTGTTCTTTCTAACCTCAGAGTCGATGTGTGGAGCTCTTACTGCCAGTTGCACTGGCTATAAAGGTGGCACCAGGGAAGCTTGGAAAATTGCAGGAATGTCTTTTCCTTTTAAAATTCAATTTAAGAATCTAGAAAGGGCACTTGGTGACCTTTTTAGAGGCAATGACACACAGGCCAAACAAAGGCTTGCAAGAGCAAGATGATCTGAGTTCCTGTGGTCGGCACAAGCACTGACTGGCTGTACAGAGCTGCTCACTTCAGGCCTCATTAAAAACTGGGAATGGAGTAGTTTGCAAATGTAAAACAAATGGTTCAACTGCAGCTAACTTACTTAAGACTCTTTGCTGAGCACATCTTTACTCCCATTTAGCAGAATCTACTGCATGCCACCCTGAAAAGCCACCATGAATGGGCCCCTCTTTGGCTTCTGCTGGCTTTCCTACCTGCAGTGACACAGACAGGTAACAGTGCTGAAAACACAAACACTTGGGAGGTCTTGTGCAAAACTAGGTGAGTACAGTGTTCTGTCAGGGTGCCAGAAGTGACTGATCCTAGGGCAGCGTGCTCAAAGCTCTGGTGGCAGCTGGACCTGGGTGGCAATGCCAGCCCCCATCAGGCAGCACCCAATGCAGACATGATCTGCATCCCACACTTTTGGGCAGAGATCCTGCTGGTGTCACCGTCATATTTTCTGAAAAATCCCTTTGCCAGGATTTCTTCTCCTGGGAAACAGAGAAGCCTCAGAGAAAAATGAAAACAATAATTATCTGATTTGCTTCTCCTGTGTTTTGCTGCTTTGGAATGTGGTTTGGACATTGTTTACCAACTGGTCATTGTTTCATTGGTTTCATGTGAATTGCTTTAACTTAATGACCAACCACTGTCAAGCTGTGTCGGACTCTGAGGAGAGAGTCACAAATTTTTCAGTAGTACCTTGTTAAGCCTTCTGTAAGTGTCCTTTCTCTATTCTTTAGTATAGTCGTAGTATAGTATTCTTTAATATAATATATCATAAAATAATAAATTAGCCTTCTAAGAACATGGAGTCAGATTCATAATTTTATTCCTGCCACAGGGGCCCCTGAAAATACCACGTGCTGGGGCTGGGGTTGGGGCTGCTGACACTCGATCCACTCCACGTTATCAGGTATGTGGCAATCAGCTGAGTGCCTTCACTGAGGAGGACGTGCCTTACACCAGAAGAACAGGGAGCCAAAGCCAGCTCAGGTTTCTGCTTCTGCAGCCACCAGCAGATGCACTGACCCACCCACCACAGCCAATCTTGAAAACTGCTCTCCTTTACGGAGACAATTAAATCCCTCATGCGCAGCCTTGACATTTAAACATATTTCAATTTAAAAGCAATATTTAGTAATACAGTTGGGGTTTTTTTACCAGTTTATTTGGATGCCAGAATCCAGCAGAAAGCTCAGGACTGGTTGTTTCATGCCTGTTTCATTTTTCCTTTCAATCCATTTTCTCTGAAAAGGAGACATAAGCAGTGAAGCCAATATAGTTTTATTGGATCCAGTGCACTGCCACTAAAACAAATATATGTACACTCAGGCCACTACACTTTTATTAAAACAAATAGAATTTAATTCAAACCAGCATTCAATAGCTACAGATTTTGGTGGGTGGTTGGTTGGGTTTTTTTGAGAGATGAAATTAAATCCTACCAATACTGTTGCTCAATATGTTTTCACAATCAGATTCATTTGACCCAGGCAATATATATTTATCATAGGTAACGCATTTTTATTAAAAAGAAATTTATAGAAACCAGGTTTCTTTGGAATGTATAGACAGAAATCCCAACCCATTGTAAGATTAGACCAAGAGGACAGAGGAAAGAACCTTTATTATTTTTTACACTGGTAAAAGATATTTCTGCTGAAGAGGTTCTTTTGACTACTACACTTGGGGTGACAGATATCTTAGAAAAGAGGCTTTAGAAGTCAGTATCTTGCTAGGTAAAATATACTTTTTACAGACCAGTGCTGAAAAAAACCATAGTGCTCAATACAAACAAATGCATTCATCAAAGGATTACAGTAGATTCAAACAAGAGCAAGGGAACTAGGGCTTGAGTCAAGATGATGCATAAAATGGTATCTAGAAGAAGCGGAAGCAGCCTGTGGTACTAATAATCTGAAAATGAAGCAAAAAAAAGCTCAATACAGTAATGAAACTGAGTTGTCATTTACAGTAGTGATGTTCATTTTATTGCATTTCTGCACCTCTGTTTGTAAATGGTTTTTTTACAGATGCCAAAAGGAAGTACATTTCCTTTTGTCACTAAGTGTTTCTGCAAATCAAGCCAAGGTCTCCCTGAGTGTCTAATAGAAACCACAGCTTTATAAAAACCTTATTTTGCATTTCCAAAACCTTTCCAGTTCTTTATTCATTGTGATATAACCTTTGATCTGGAGCAGTCATTGTCTTCCCTGTTCTCTCTGCTTCAGTTTATCAGAGAACAAAGCAGAACTTAGGAAGAGTGCATGGAAAACCATTCATTTTTTTTTTAAAAGACATTTTGTAAGAGAGGGACTGATCCTGCTCTGTAAGCAAAGCTGTTTTCTCCCCCTCAAAGGAAAACACCTGGGAAAGTTGTTGAGATGTGTCTGAGCAATGGTGGAGTGTACATTTCTGTCCAAGTCAGGAGTACCCATGCATTTAAATCCCATAGGTTTATTCAAATTTCTTTTCCTCTGTTGTTAGTAAAATTTGCTAAGAAAAAATTTTATTTCATAATCCTATATGAAAATCAGCTGTAGCAGATCTTAATGGGCTCCTCTGAGCTCACAGTGGTAAGAGAAATGAGGGTGCAGCACTGCAACCATCAGCGTAGTGCCCTGGCTGCTTTCAGACCTGCCACAGCTGGAAACAGGCACATCCACGAGCACTGAAGCACAATTTTGGCTGCTGCCTGAGTGCCCCCAAGGCTGACAGAAGATGTTTGGGGTACGAACATTTCGGTGTGGGGTCAGAAGGAGTGCATGTAAATACACGGTGGCACAGGGAGGTTTAGTGAGGGGGGTGTCCCCTGCTTTTTCTCCCTGTACCCTTAAAAGTACTGCCGTGTGTTGACCTTCCCTCTTGAATCAAGGGCTCTCTCTGAGTGTCAGTCAGGAAAGCATCATTAGATAGCAGTGGTGGGGGAGCACTATCCCATCCATATGGGCTGAACAGCTGCCTTTGCAGACTTCCCAGCCAGGGGAGCAAAGGATTAAGTACAAGACCCACATCCAGACACGCTCCCCCACATTGTGCTGAGTGGCAGCACGGTACAGGTGACAGAATGCTTCCTCTATTTCCAATTCACTTTATCTGAGACCAGCCACTTCTCCTTTGCCTCGTTCCCTGTGACAACATTTCCAGTCAACAGCTCAGCAGCTGCATCTGCCCGTCAGGCTTCTTGTCCCTGCCAGCCTGCAAAAAACCCGACCCTACTGCAAACAATTTTAATTAATACTGACATTTATCAAGCTGCAGAGGAAGCAACTGCTGCTTGTTGCTTGGGTTTATGTGAAAATAGTAGAAATAAATGGATCTGTCATAAAGTTGTAGGCCATCCTGTCTTCATTACGTGTAATGCCTGGGAGAAATGAGTTGTGAGCAGCAAGAGATACAGGAGCTCATGGGGCAGCTGATGGACAGCCCAAGCACTGAGGCTTTCTCTGAAAAGCAGAGAAAGCTTTAAGTTAAGCTTTTCCTAAACCACACTGCCTTCTTCACATGTAGACACGTGGATCTGCTTGGGATGTTGGACACCAGCTCTGCACAGTGACCAGTAAATACCACCCATGTCCCTGCTGTGTCACATGCTGCTCCAGAGGTGGCAGACCTGTCCCTCGTGTGATTTGGGCACATCAGCTGGACTCCTGACATCCCAACTCTGACTCAAAGCCCACGTCTGAGTCCTCCCAGTTGCTGTTCATCACCTGCCTCAGGACCGCAGGTCCGTGACCTGGTGGCACATACACCTTTGGCAGGTCTGCCAGGGGCTCACCATGGTGGAAAGGCCAAGCAGCTGCATTATATTGGTGGCAAAATGCACTATATTGATTGCAAAATGCAAAAAGCAAGCATGTGCTTTTCATTTCATGCAAATGTATAAGGTCTCTGCATCTTTCCAAGCCATTTTTCCCATTTGCTGATCATTTCTAGGCCTTTTAAATGTTGTTGTAAAAGCTGTAGTATTTATGACAGCTTTCTACCAGGGCAGCCTTTGGATATTTCTACCTGCTTATTGACAGCTTTTCCTTAAACTCCTCTGCAGCATTTACTTCCTAGCAAAAATGTAAACCCTTAAAGAGAATGATTTCTTGCATCCTGACTCCTGGAGGTAGAAAAGAATTCTTCTTCTTCCATAGATATGTTCCAGCATCCCAGGTGTCCTTTACTTTCAATTAAAAGCAACAACAAAGAAATAAAGAAATAAATAGAAAGACTTTTTATGATGGATCAGTAGTGTATGTGATTTTCTTTGCAAGAGCTAATACATGACCTGATATGAAATGCTAACTGATCCACTATATGCTTAAAACATACCCCATCAAAAAGAAAAAAAAGTCCCTCCAAAATATAAAACCCCATATCCTGTGAACCAGTTTAAAAATAGATATTCTAAGCAAGGGGTTTGTAGGTCAGGAGAAGCTTATCTGTAATCCCTCTGGGAAAAGTAAATCATCCTGTGGCCCCAGAAAGTCCAGTGGAGTCCTCCTGGGGCAGAGAATGCTGGTGTTGGTTTGTTGTTCTGAGAACCCGCAGATCTGGATGATACACACCAAGTACTTTTCTGAATGCCACTTTTGCCTTTAATTCCTCAAAGAGCCCTGTCCTCCCTGAAGGAAGCCACATGAGCCACACCAGTGCCTTCCCAGGCTCTCAAATAGAGCTGAAAGCCAAGAAAATCCAAACCTCCCAGGCCCATATTCACTTTTTAACCTCACAGACATCCTGTGTGAGTGGACTGGTGAATTTCTGTAAAATGCTCAGTAATTACAGAATCAGATCCTGATGGCAAATAGCTGTAGACCCTCAAAGCAATGGGCACTTCCCCTGCACAGCCCCTCCTTGTACCCCTAGACACAGTCATGTATGGTATAGGACTAAGATTCTGTTGCAGCACACAACAAGCCAGGATCTCTTCTGTAGCCCTTGCTTTTAATGCAATTGTTTAATATCATACAATAAAACAGTCATCCTGTAGTGACTTTCAAATGGGCCCTCTCATCCTGAAAAGGCACTGTGAATGATAAATGATTCCTCCCAATATTGCTAAAGTGAAATCCACCTATTTTTGTCTCCTTCAGCTCTAGCCAGCAGCAACTGTTGGCTGCTGATAGCTACAGACAGCACATTTCCCTTTCAGGAAACAAATATTGTTTTATTTTGTTGGAAAAAATATCCCCAGTAATGTCAGCTATAAAGTACAGTAACTGGTCTTCAGCAATACATTGAATTATACACACCTAACTGTATTGGAGACCATAAATTCATCAGATGGTGCAGGCCAGGGGGCTTGAGGAGTGGAAGGGATTTGTCTCTTGTCCCCCTCTGGGGAGAACTGTCACCCCAGTGCTGAGATATTGTTTGAGCAGTGACTCTCTGGGGGCAGAGGAGGCAGAACTTGCTGAGTCTGTTTGTGATGTGCTTATCTATTATTGACATTCAGATCCCCTAATAACTCAGGGAATAAAAACAGAAAATGTGCCCACTCAAAACATCTTTGGATCCTGAAATAACAAATTCCTGCTACAGGGAAGAGCCTGATTTGGTTCCTGCCAGTCCAGCTCCCATGGGAAAATACTTTGCCATATTCTGCGGTAAGTTTTTAGAAATGCACATGGTTGTGAGGATGTGTCAGAAAACATAAAAGAAAGTCACAAGCAGTGATAATGTCACTGACATGGCATTAAAGCAAACCTGCAGCTGTTCAGCAGTTACATCATGCAGAGTGATAAAGATAATTTTTTGTTTCCTAGTATTTAATATTATTTTTCTCTGACTTTGGAAATCTCTTTCTATTACTTTTCTTCCCCTGACATTCTCCTCTGACCTTTTCTTCCAGCTTTTCTAAGTACCATAAGGTGCCCTCTTAACAGCCTTTGAGCAATATTTCATATCTAGCCACCTTTGTGTTGACAAAGAAAACTTAGAGTTAAAGCTCTTTTAAAACTATGTTTTAACAGAGAAAATAAAAATTATTAGGGAATGAAAAAAATTGTATTTTTGAGACAAATAAAGAGGTTAAGTTTTTGGAGATTTTGCATGTTTTACATACATACATTCACTGCTCTGTTATTTCCATTGTGGCCTCCATTGTAATTCCTAATTCTTGTCAATTTAGAGTACCTAATTGCCAGTTAAAACAAAATATAGTCTCTTTAAAATGAGAAGTATCCTTGCCTTTGCTAATGAACATTGTTAGTTTTCAGTGTTTCTCTTTTGCTGATTTATGACTGGCTGGTGATAGCTCAGGGACGCTACTTGTAAGTTTTCTGGTGCTGTTTAGGTGGCCTGGAAAGGCCCAGGGATGGCCTTGAAGAGCCCGGTGCTTCAAAGGACGAGGAGAGACTTCTGATCTTGTCTCGGTCTTGGTGTTTATTAATTGTTTATCTAAAAGATTTTCTTTCAGCCCGACAGAGGTCTGCACAGCAAGTCAGCCATGGGCACACTCTGCAACCCCCGGGGCGGTCACTTATCTTTATACCCGAAGTTACGTGTACAATATTTATCATTTTTCCCCAATACCTTTTACCCTTATTAACCGGTGCACTTTTAGTAATAACCAATCCCCAAGTGCCACCATCACCACAGAAGATGGAGGCCAAGAAGAAGAAGAAGGACAGGACACGCCCCAATTCCTCCATCTTACTTCTTTAGACCCCCCTGTACCAAAATCCTAAACCCTGTGTTTTACACTCTAATTAACTTATCCCTTCACCATACACCCAGTGAATTCCTCCCAGTCCTCATACAGGTCTCATCTCCTGTGTAGGATCAAAATCCTGCCACCAGACACTTCTGGCAACATTCCAGGACTCCCGAGCCCCCCAAGGGTGGTCTCGGCCTCTCTGCACCTCCATCCTGAGGTGCTGAGATCCCACAAACATCTTCGCCAGGTATAGCCAACTTCTACTGTTTTTCTGTCATGTCATGTCATGCCATTTTTATCTTCCTGTACTTCTCTCATCAAGTGAGCTTTATTTTTAATAGTTTTGTCAAAAACAACAAGAAAATCTCAATAAAATTATGAGACTGTTTCATCTCATTGTGCCTTTTCAGGTGTTGATTAAGATGCTAAAATAAGTATCACATCACCACATGACTTATGTAATGGGGTTCTTCAGTCACTAATTTCTGCCAAGTCTACCTGTCTAATCCAGGGATTTTAGGTCAACACTGAGATCAAGGCCTTATTGTTTTTAATAAGCCATTTTTGTTACAAACATATGCATCATGCTTATTATTTTTAGTCATAGAATTTTCATCAGAGATCTGTGCCCGAGATCCAGGCATGACTCATTACATGACAATAGATACATGATACTTGTTATAAATCATTCAAATCTGGGGACAAATTTGACCTGACATACTACAGTGTTAGTTCCTAAAATGATAATGCTGAGTTTATAGGCCCTGCATATGGGTGACTGGAGGTGTAAGCTAACACAGGGAGAAAAGCAAAGAAAACCCCTAATTTCAGTCTGTGCTTCTCCATCTTAGTGCAAACAATCAATCATTACAGAAGGAAGCACAATACTGATCCTTTCCCCACTGAGGTCAAGTAGTGACTTTGGAGTGAGGGAACTTGGTTCACTGATAAAGATGATAGACAATTAGTGAGTGTTGTGTTTAATTGGAATGAATGAACTTGATTATTTGGTTTCCAATAAAGCAAAATAAATGGTACATAAATCCATTAATAATGAAGAACCTTTGGGTGTTTCTTTGTTGTTATTTTTGATGTTCAGAAGTGGGTCACTCTGTATGTGCATAAACAAAGAAAATAAATGGCTAGAAGAGGAATGAATTTTCCATAACCTGATTAAAGGATACGTCTGGCTCCTCAGAGAATGTTGTAGTGCTTAATGATTTTGTTGTTGCTGTTCTTAATGTGTCTAATGTTTGCTGTTTAAGAAAATCAAGAATAATGTTAAAAGGTTACTCCAGAAGGGAGCTGTCAGCCAGGAGGAGGAGAAAGCCTTGCTTAGCCAACAAATTCTCCACTGGCAAATTGCAGAAGGCAAGAAGAGAGAAGACCCCTCCCACCCAGGATGGAACTTCACTGGATCTAAAATTAGGGGCCAGTAAATTGTGTGGTGTGACGCCCCCAAGCTCCACGTCCCCCAGCTGCAGTTCAGCTGGAGCATGCATGGTGCTGCAGTGTGCACACAAGCCCCATGTACATGTCCTCTGGCAAGCTCTGTGTGTGCCCTGGGGCCTGGGCTCAGGGGAGAAATCTCAGCAGCTTCAGTTCAGATGTTCTGCTACAGACCCAAGATGCTCCATCTTTCAGCATCCCGCTCCCCAGAACTGAGTGCCATTGCAGCTGAGAGCCAGAGCTGGACAGAAGCACACCTCACACTCATGGTCTGACCTTGAGGGCCTTGCAGCCCGTGCCTGGGAGACCAGGCTCAACCTCTTTGCTCCCTGCCACTCATACATGACAAGAAATGCATCTCATGGGAGGTCCAAGATGTGAAGCTGGCACTCAGCCAGGATGGGCTGCAGCACTCCCCAGCCCTGGAAATGCTCGCAGGGAAGAGACAAAGGATGGACTGCTCTTGACCAAAAATGCCTTTCAGTTGTGTTCTGATACAAATTCGAATGTGGATGTGAGTATATCCCAGGATCCCACTGATTAGCTACAGGCTCTGTAGTCCCATCAGCTTGCACCAATTCCTGATATCAGCATCTCCCAGTCACTGCACGAAGTTCACTTCTCTCTCCCAGTCACTTGATCAAAATCCAAGTGTTTCCAGGATAGCGTGTGCTCTTTTGGCATTGGCTGTGAGAGCAGACATAAAATCCTAATGGGCTGTGTTGTTATTTTAGCATGCTGCTTGTTCAGTTCTGGGCAGAGCAAACCAGGGGGAGCAATTGGCAGATGCTATGAGATCACAGCCACAAGAGTTGAGAGAAGTTGTGTCAACAAAGCAAAGACAGCTCCCTAGCTTTGAAGGGCTTTCTGTCTGCCAAACTGTGAAAGTCTGCTGGGGACAAATGGAGCCATGAGAATCCCTAGAAGAGAGGATGCAAAACCCACAAATAATAACATATGAAGGCTCCTTTGCAGCATGAAATGACAAGAACCTTAACCAGAGCAGCTGCTGTTACCGATCCCCGAAATGACAGCTAGGAGGATGATGACAGTAATCACACACCTTTGAAGGATAAAGCCTTTATTAAGGGAAAATTAGCAAAATTAATTCCTACTATTAGTCAGTAATTTGTCTAGGGTCACACAAAGGTTGAACTTGACTCTCTTTAGAGACAATACTTTTCACAAATCTGCATCTCCTTAAGAAAAGGAGCCCTATTTATTTCTTGCAGATGTGTTTGCAGTTTGTAGAGCTACCTTCATAATACCATTGAGCTGGTCTTTGTTTGCTCAGGATCCTTCTCACATCACTCACCATTTTAGTTCCCATAACAACAGAATACGTTTGTAATATGGAAACTCAGCTTCCCTCAATTCTTCTGGGCAAGCTTGCTTTCTTCACTTAATAGAAGCTTGTAACATACTGAAGGTTCCTGAAACCCGAAAACTTGAACATTTTAACACAGTAGGTGATCTGGTGCAGCTTTGATGAAATTATGTTCCTATTTAGACAACATATTCAGGTAAAGTTACAATTTCAAATGTCTGTGGCTTCTGGCTTTGGTATAGCCAGGGGTTGCCACATCATACCTGCATTTTCTAATTGAGATATAAAATACATGTTTTTGAATTTGGCTTTTTAGATTCCAATGAATCCATTGTGTATTTATTGTGTGAAAAAACCAGTTTGAAAGCAACAAAGTTGGCTAGGCTAGCAAGCTTTATCTTCAGCCTATAGCTCTTTCCCTGAATTCAATACTGCAGGCACAATTTAATGCAAACCCAATTTATGACTTAATGCTCCAGGGACCATAGTGGGAGATTGTTACATTATTCTTTTCTAATCCTATTTGTGTTTTAATTTGCTAACTCTGTAATGAGGTGCATGCCTTGAATAGATTCAAGATCTTCAACATTGCTTTTGACTTTGTTTAATATAATAGATTGTACAGTTTGCATTCAGAATTGAGGTGTTCCAGTCAGTACTATCTCTTCATTTTCAAAACTAGAGTGGATAAAATTATGTTCTGAAAGTAATTGTAACCATGTTTCCTTGTTTATCACTTAATGGTGTATTTCCTGTTATAATTTTCTGTTATAATATGTGAGGTCACAAAAATCAATTCTCGGTGGACTCTGACTTGACTGCTGGAAATTACTCCCCAAAATGCTCTGAAAAAATTAAGGAGAAAATAAAGCACTGGGTAGTAAGTGGCTGGCTATACTAATTCTTTTGTATTATTGCTTTTCTAATTTTTTGCGCTGTTGAAACTCTAGTAAAAATACAGAGAAATGAAGTAAAATGTCAGTTACATGAGATACCCAAGTGATGATAATCAACATACCCCTATTTATGCCAATGATTTATGGCAGTAAATCTACCCCAATATACCCATAGCATTTTGGTTCTCAAATTCATTGCCTGTGATCCCAGTTGCCATTCATTCACATGGAGAATAGAAATCCCATTTCAGATGATCTCTAGACTTCAGCTTTGTTTTCATTCTTTTTGGAAGAGGAAAAAAAAAAAAAAAGAAAATCCCATAATATATTTAATTTTATTTTTGTGATCATATTTTAAAACATACTAGACCACAAACATGTAACAGCTGAGAAAGGCAAAATATTTTAAAAGGAAAAATTCAATGCCTTGACACCTAAGAGAGGGGAAGGGGAAGGGGAAGGGGAAGGGGAAGGGGAAGGGGAAGGGGAAGGGGAAGGGGAAGGGGAAGGGAGTGAAGTCACAGTGCCTAGGATTTAAACAGGACTCTTGTTTTCAGACAGCGCACAGTTCTAATAATATTTCCCTGGCTGGTTCTCATTGCTGTCACACAGACCTTTGTCCTGAGTCACTTTTGTCCTGTAACAGCCATACCAGTGGAAAATCAGAATTTTGGTTCCAAATGCATGGTCAGAGCCAGTTGTTCTTTTTCCTGAGTTCTGGCACTGTAGAAATCTATTAAAGTCACAGAATGTAGCTGGACCAGCTATGTCACTGACCCAAAACAAGCTGTAAGCAGACACTCCAAAGCGCACAGCAAACAGTGTTTGCATTGATGCTCACCTTACAGACATATCCCACCTAAATGCCTTCTTGCAATATTAGTCAGACATTCCTCTTGATTTCTCCCATGTTTTCCTTTCCTGGCTATAGTTTTGCCTAAATCTATGCTTTTGGAAACAGGCATAAGCAAAAAAAAAAAATACAGGCTTTTATAAAAATCAAAAGACAGGTAATCTTTTCCAGAATGCACCCATCCAGGATGTGGAGTTTGTAGCAGCAGAACATCAGGGCCACGCCTTATGAGTCACAAATGCAGGAATCCAATAATCAGAATAATGAAAGCTCTTGCAATTTAATTTCTTCTTCAAGCATGCATTCTGTTCACTTTCCACACAGTCTTAAGAAGTAATAAATCAGAATAATGGAAAGCTTACAGAAATCTCGCATTGTATTAAAAGCTGCTCTTAATTTGTGAAACCTCCACTCAGGCCAACAGATTCTTCAGTTTCTTATTTATCAAAGCCAGCATGAAATAGCTCCAGCCTTTCTCAAATTTCAGAAGGAGGAGAATGAGAACTTTGGATTCATATCTGTGGCTCAGCAGATGGATGCTGGATCAATGGCTGCAATACCCTTATTTTCCATCTTGAACGCAGCTAAAATCTCTCATAAACTTGATTTTGGTAAATCCATACAGTGGGAAACTCAGGAGCACCAGTGAGGCTCTACACTCTTGGACATTTTTGAGGCCTGAGAAAACATCTGTGGGTATAAAGACATCATCCAAGCAAATTCTGACTTCCCCCCTTGGTTAGTACTGAACACAAAGCCTAAATCTGTAATTACCTTACAGGTAACCTAAAGCAATCTTCATTTCATATGGCTGAGAATGAAAGATGAACCATCAGAACAGCACTTGGTTAAGACTAATTATTTTTGGATGCAGTGCTGCTTAATTTTTTGCAATGTATCTGCTCCCACTCACACCAGGTAGTGCCTGGTGATGATACTGATGGGGAGGACATGTGAGGAAGGTATATGGGGTGTAAGTAGCATATCCACAGACCTAATAAACAGAAAACACCCAAGTCTAGATGGAGGATCTTCAGATAGTAATCTTCATAGACCACAAGTGGTCTTTGGAGTCCTTTCTGATCATCTGGAGAATGATTTGGAGATGATCTGGAGAATAAAATTAATTTTTGTCTTATTACTGAGCTTCCTGGCACCGGGACTGGTGGAATACCTCAATATCACTCCATTTAAACTTGTTGTGCCTCAAAAAATTTAAAAAAGACACGCAGGCTGTGTAGGGACTGTGTCCAACAGACATGGCAAAACAGGTTTTGGAACCAAAGCTGGATGGCTCTCAAGAAGGGCTGCTGGCCATGAGTTAGCACAGGAGCCATCAGATCCATTGGACAAATTTAAAAATGACACTCGTGACTGACAGTCACTGCCTGCTTCCACTATCCCCCATATAATGACTGGTTTAAAAGTGTTGGATCTCCAAAAATTTATGTCAGACAACTTTGAAGGGTTAAGTGTCATCCAGCAGCCAACCCTTGGCTGTAGATGATGCGGGCAGCCAGACCCCTGCCCCACATGGGTTCCCAGGGAGAAAGCATGAAGTGGATCTTTGGTGAAAATGAGATGCTTGACTCCAAGAGTGCAATGCTAGAAACCTTCTCACAGTTTCTGTCTTCCCCAAATGCATCAGTACTGCCTCTATTTCACTTTCACACAGAGTTATGCCTCTCTACTCTGCCCTGACCTAGCCATATCAAGAAATTAGATAAAATACCACATTAGTCCCCAGGGAGTAAGCTCTGGACAGGACTCACACACCTGGGATCAGCCTGTGCTTAGTTGGTTACTCCACTGCTGTAGAAGGTGCAAGTTTGAGTCTTCTTGGACAGATGAAAGAACTGAATACATGTCCTACTCTCTGGGTAAGTGCTCTGCCACCTGACTTTTGCATAAAAGCAGGGTATGATGCACTTCTCATATGTTCTCATTTACAAGAAAGCAGCAGCAGTTACAACTCTTTCTTCCAAAATTTGCAGTGAACGCCAGAAATTTTTGTGTGTACATTTCCTCTGCAAATACCCACTGGACTCAGACCACCCAAGGGTTTTAGTCAGAGCAGAACTCAGTGTCTGCTGCTCAGATAGTCCTGAGGCACATGCTGAGCTGCCCAGGAGGGAAAGCACAACATGTGGGACAATAGGTGCCTTCACACGCAGGTGACAAACAACCAGGGCTTTAGAGTTGCGTGCCACATATTATTTGAAGATGAGCTTCATCTTATTTGATATCAGCCTTCTGATTGTTAGGCAGTTCAACAACACTCATCTTGACTTCTCCTTGAGGCAGCAAGGAGAGATGAGCCTTTCCCAGAGCAGACCTGCCTGTCAAAGAAGACTCACCTTTGCTTGATGCAAGCACCTCAGGATGCACTTCCACTTTTCTCTGTAATTGGCACAGTTTTAAAGCTCCTCATCCTTTCCCAGGCACGCTTGCAGCTCCCATTGCCTGCCCTGGCCACCACTTGTAGGGCTTGCAGACTTCCAAGCCAGGACAGTAAAATCCTGTAAAGCAAGTCAGAATTTCCCATAGCACTGCCCTGGTCAAGGTTTAGTTTTGACTTCCTTTTGTTCATGAGTGTCCAGAGAGTCTAACAGGTTTTCTGTGATAGCAGGGAAATAAGAGTCTGAGAGAGGGATGTCTCTTACCTGCTAGAGTCTAGGAGGCATTTATGAGGGGACACATTTATTACTGGAGATGCATAATAAAGCTTTAAAATACATCTGTAACTTGATGGTCTTGTGTGTGTAGCAAAGAGCAACTGCAAAGTAATGGCCCAGGAACCCTCTGTCTAAAGAACAGAATCCCTGGCAGCAAAAGGCACTTGCAGAGAGCAGCGTTGCACATTTGGCCGGGGAATATTTCCCACCATGGGCTAGGAGGGCTGCAGTGTTCTTCCTGTCCTTGCCCTTCTGCCCAATGTTTCACAGGCCAAGAGGACCAGGTCCCTGCACAGCCCACCACCACCCATCCTCACTCCCACCACACCCACCTCCAACCTGCAGGTCATAGCAGCTGAGCCTGCTTGTACAGTAGGCAACCAGGTGGCTGCAGACTATGGAGACAGGCAAGGAAGCACTTCCAACAGAGAAAAAAAAAAATTCAGTGCCCACAAGATAAAATGTATTCAGTGGGTAATATGATGCCTGCATGCTAAAATTCCTGAAGGTAATTAGACTTCATGTTTGCATATGCTTATTGCTTTGTCTCAAGTGTATTTTTCCTAAAAGGATTAAATATTTTGTTATAATTCCTTAAAGAAAGCATCCATTTCGCCACAAATGAAATCAGATATTTGTGTTGGTTCCTTCATATAGATGCATGTAGGAAAGTGTAAGCATATATCTATATGTCTCTATTGAACACAATAATGTGCACAGAGGTATCTAACCTTATACTTGTTATTAGAAAAACAAAATAGAAGGAGGAAAGCTGTTAGGTGCTCTTTCCAGGAAGGTAACAGTGCTGGCTGACCTTTATCATGGCATGAGCATGTATTAGCCAAAATAATACCTTAACAGTTTTTTAGTACCTGACTATATGTTCTGTTCTAAGGAATAGCAAACGTTTAATCATAAATATTTTAATGGCTTCAGGGATTCATGGTATTCAATGACTGTGTTAAATGATAATAATCACATCTGGTTTATTACTATAGTAATTCAGCAGCTTCTCTTCAGTAGTTATTTTTTATTATATGTGCTGTGCTACTGTCATGGTCATTTATGGCGGTAATATTTTAAAGTGGCTCATTTGTTTGTTTAAGGACAGTTTCACAATATATTTCTGTATTAATATACATTTTGTACTATTATTTTCAAGCTGCCACTGGAAAATTGATCCTAGCTTGTTACAATGAGAGGGGCTGAGACTGACACAGAATGCCAATGCTGAGCGAGCGACAGAGCAGATGGGTAGTATACTGGTCTCCACTGGGGCTGTAATTGCTGTTGAGTTTTATTCATAAATGAAGGAGTCCATTAAGAAATAGTTAACTAATAATAAACATGAGGGGAGGATTTGAATCAGGCAGAGCACAGACAAAAAATTCCATAGTTACACAGTCAAAAAGCAACTGGATATGGCCATTTTACAAATTGTTACCCAAAAATACTCCCAGTTTTTGCATGCTAGCCCTCTTATAATGGAGGGACTTTTACTAGGCAGGCGAGGGAGAGCTGATTGATTTTGCTGATCATTTTATTCAGCTACCTGCCCACTCTCAGTCACATGAGAGAGATCTCATTTATCTTAATGGGATCATTCGTGAGAGTAAAGGTTTGGAGGATCAAGCCATACATCAGCACAAATGGGAAGAAAGTAACAGGAATTAGTTATCAAATTAGAGGGGGGACCACTCAAGACTGGAAAGACATTCCCGCCATTATTCTCTCACCTTGCAATTGCCATTTTCTAAAACCTTGTTTTCCTCAGCATGCTGCACTTCCTGGTCATGGCATTCTCAGGCATCTGGGATTCAAGCTACCCACCTGGAGAAAGTGACAGTGGAAAGTGGACCACAAGGGAATGTCTTGGAGGGTAGCATGTGTGAAGATGTGGCAATGTCTCATCAAGCCCTAATAGCACTTGTGACTCTCCACTCTCTCAGCAGCCCAGCCTTGGGAGGGGCAACCAAGAAGTTACTGGCCATGATGACCCACATCAGAGCCTGCCCAGTGTATTGAGACCTTGCATTGCCTTTACAGCTGGCACAGAATAATTACTAATCATGTTCATAGGTGTGAAAGATAAAAGGCAATTTGTAAATTTTTTGTGAAAGAAAAACTGGTAGAGCAAGGGTTAATATTCTGCTCTTTCACTTTTTGCTCCTTTCTCTCTCTTTCCATTTCCTTTCCTGCTTTTAATGACTTGATGAAGAAGGTTCTATTTAGTTCAGCAAAACCTCTCCACTATCCCACCACACAGGATGTATTGAATTGTTGCAGCAAAAGTTAAAAGGAAAGTAAGGACAATTGTTAGTGCTTCTTTCCTGCTCTGTTTTCTAGTTGGTTTGATTGGTTGGTGAGCTGAGAGTAGATGGCTTTTACAGCACTGAGTGATGAATGACTCTGAAATAGTCTGTAACCAGAAGTGCCAACTGACATGCTGCTGATGTAACTGACACACGGGGTTATGTTTGTATAGAGTCACTTAAATAAACATGTGTTAGGCTGGAGCCAGCTACACCAGCCCTTCTTCTTCACTTCCCCTCCACCCTTCATTTATCACCAAAAGATAATAAGAACGATTTGATCTTCCTATCAGTCATTCATTATATTAATTAATTAAAATGTAATTGTTTTAAATGCCTCTCCATTGCCGTGGGTACTTTGTACTGCACTTAAAACACACACACTATCAGAGGACAAAATAAATCCTCAACAAAAAGACACACTCATCAAACGGGTTCCTTCCAACTAGCAGTTCCTTTCATCCTGCAATTATCTCCATAGCCTTCAAAGTGGTCTTTCCCTAAATGCTCAGGAAAATAAATTGGTCCAGAAGCTTGACAAGGAGTTCAGCTAATCCCAGGTCTTACAAAAGGAGCCGAAGAAAATTCCTCAGAGAAAAAGCTCTTCTAGGAGACTTCCCCTTTCCTCCGCTCGTACTTAACCATTGTGCAATGTTTCTTCCTGTGTGGCTTTCTGTGTACCTTCATCAAAACTTATAAAGATCTTTATTCCTCTTTATGGCTTTTCTGTCTCCCAAGTAAAGTGCTGAAATAAATTTTCAATCTAAGCTTTAAATATATATATACTGGCATTGAAACCCACACTTCTATATGATTATGCTAGGCAAGTCGGTATGCAACAATCTGGTTTTAATGTGTAAATCACAGAAGAGTACAAAACAATTATAAGAATTTATGCAAGGGCCTTTTCTATGGGTAGTTCTTCTGCTTGGCTTTGGGATCTTTGACTGACCTAACACTCAGAAAGTCTTTATTGCAAGACTCAGGCAGTCTTAAATTTAATAACTCACGTATCAGAAATATATGGTAACTCAAAGTGCCAGTAGAGGATAGCATCCATTATAAGACTGGTTTAGGCACTCAAGGATGGATTACTTTCGCAAGAGGGAGTAAATGGAATTTAAGAATTCTATAAATTGCATTTACCCTGATTTTATTCTAATACTCTCTTTGTTTATTTCCCATCACTGTGCACTGGGAATGAACTCTGCCTTGCCACAGCCAGTCCCCAATTTCCATAGCAGCATTCCACAGCAGTGCAGAAGACTGCCTACTCAAATAAAAGAAAGACTGGATAAAACAGTGCACTGGTTTGTTCATCTTAAACATCACCTGACATTGCTTGGTTTTAGTACCTCAGTACTCTGGGTCTGAGCCACCCCATAGCTTCTTCCTGGCATTGCCCACTTGATGAATAAGGCTGTCTGTTTTCAGACCATCCTGCCCACTCTGCCATGCAGACTAGAGAACAGACAGACTTTGCTGGTGTCCATGTGAGCATTTTTAAGGCACTTACTTACTAGATGCAGTAAGGCCTCCTAGCCATCTCTGAGTTGCTAATCCACACATAAACCTTCAGAGTATTCCTCTAAAGGGCCTCCTTAACTGGCTTGTAAAGCCTGGGACACCTGGAGTAAGGGGGAAAGGAGCTGGCAATCAGCTTCAGCACTGTTGGGGCAGAAACAGACAGGATGCAAAGGAAAGCTCTGCAAAGCCTTCTGGGCCCCAGCTGCCTCCACTTTCACCTCTATCCAGCTGAGCTGGGAAGCTCTGGCAGCCAGTGGGAGCTTTCCTAAACTTACACCACCTGCTCTTCATGCCTCCATGCTTCAGATGAGTCAAATGGAAAGGAAATTCTTAAAAAAGCACATGGTGGATTCTTGGTGTAAATCAAAACCGGGAGCAAATCACCATAGCTGTTCTCGAGAGTTTTGGTTTCAGACTCAAATGTTGATTTTAATATGGTAGTCTTTCACCCTTCCTCTCCTTGCTTTCTCAAGAGTCCTGGATGGCTGTTGCCTTTACACTGAGCTTGCTTCAATGACGTCAGCCCATTCCTTGGAATGAGATTGCTAATTATCTCCACACCCTTCCACTCCTGTTTTCGGAAAAAGGGCCTCTTGCACTGGGAGACCTGAAGAGTTACAGGACACAGCAGTAGCTGTGGCATTTAATATCTTGTTGGAGGTATGACAGATTTAGCACACACTTGCCTGGCTATTTGGATTCTGGAGAACACTGTCTGCCTGATTTCTATCAGGTCGAAGCGATGCCTCATTGCAGGCCTAAATTGCAGGACAGAACCTCTAAGGGAAAAGGAAAATGAATACCACCCTCTATAAATTAGCTGGAACAAACAAACTAGTTGCTCAAAGTTACTGTACTCCTGCCAGGAGTCATAAACCAGCTAGCTGTGTTTAAGAAAAGTAAAAACTGTTTTTCCTACCATGGAATAAACATTCTCTGGGTTCTATTCCTAACCACAAATGGCAAATGTATGCAACTCTCTGAGAACCAAATTCTGCTCACTTTCCAAATTTGCTTAATATCCAATCCTAGGAGATTAATTAACTTGACAGGGAGGCCAACACTGAACCTGGAATAGAAGTGTTTCTTGAAGTAAGTGGTGTTCAGTTCATCTAAAGAAGCTGCTCTGCTGAGGCCAGCAGAAAAAGCTGCAATATTTAACCTAGATGCTCCTGTTTTCCAGTTTTGCAAGTAAAGTTTGATTGTAAGTAAGAGAAATAGACACTGGGCACAGGTATGATTATCTTTTAAGTGAAAGAGGAAACATTTATCTACCTTCAGAATTAATTCCAGAGATTTTCAAACAAACCTCAGAATAAGCACACCTTCAAAGAACATACACAATAACACAAAAAGTAGATACGTACACATACACATACGCATATGCATACGCATACACATACACATACAATTGTTTTTTTGGCTTTTCCAAGGAAAGAGCTAATCCTCTAGTTCAGAATTCAAAAAGCAGATCATCCCGCTCCTCAGTGGGAGCTGATGCCTGGTTTCACAAAGGCTTCCAGCAGTGAAGCCTTCAGAGAACCTCGGTATTCCCGCTTGCCCCCTCACTTGCAGGGAGCATGTAATACACATTTTCATTGTAACAAGAATTCCAAGAGAGAAGTTGTGTCTTCCCCATGGCCCTTTAAAACCTAATGCTGCTCTGGTTGTCCTGACTTCACAAGGAGGCCTTGAGGCCTTTCTGTAATTACAAACACATCCTCGATCCTGCATCCACACCCAGCCCCTGGCATCCTCCTGGCTGGGCCTTCAGCTGTGCATGGTTGAATTCTTGGGGCTCAACACAGTTCACTCAATCTCTCTTCACCTTGCCTTACCAGCAGTTGTTCAAAAAGCCATTTAAATGCTTTAATGCCTTTGTGTGCAATTCTGCAAGTAAAGGTACCAGCATGTTAGCAAGCAGCTGAGATGCTGACTTCTTTCAAAGGAGTTAGAAATAGATCTTGATCTGTCTAGGCAGCTTTGAAAATCTTCTTTGTGTTCAAACTCTTCACAAGCCAAAATACATTTCAAAATCTAATACACCATATGCAAACTTTAAAACAGTATGGAGTTATCAGTTTTTCAGCAGGTTTTGTTTGACAATTAGGTCTTTCAAGAAGATGTTTGTCCAGCTTCACAGCATTCTAAACACCCCTAGAGTCCTTCTCAAATAGTTGGTCTTACACTAAAAAGGAGAAACAAGAAAATCCTCCATTGAATGTAAAATTAATGAAAAATAGATGTCATCTTGCTTTCCCCCTCTTTTGTTCCACTCACCATTGCTCCTTATGTTTTTCAACCTTATGGCCAATGTCAGTATCAATTTCATCATTATCCTGTGGAGTCTCCAACCTATTAAAGAAAATCTCTCTCAACAGGAATACACATCTGCCTTTTCTCCTGATTCTTGATCCATTAGCAAACTTCCAACTGTTCATTGTGAATGAGTAATTTTTCTTTTGAGGAACATTACTTCATGATTTTTAATTAATACAATGTGGAAAGCAACAAACTATTATGGATTTCAGCGAGAATTTTTCAATCCAAACCAGGTCAGGAGGTCAGCATGTGAGATAGGTTGTTTGATAGTGCAGAATAAGATACTAACTCTGCTGTTTCATGACATGCCCTCTAACCCATTGAATAAAACATGCCCTTTTCCAATGTGTATTTCTTGGTCATTAAGTTCCCTTCCTGTGCCTGGACTTCATACTCTGCTCTTGACAGGTTTCTCAGGAAAGAACTAATACAATAGGACTCCCCAAAGGAGGAAAAAATGGTGTCTTTGTAGGAAATATTAATTCCCAGAGCTTACACTGAGGCAGACTGCCACGTGTGGTCATTCTGCCTTGGTGCACACAGGAAACTGGTGCAGAGCTTGGTGATTGATGTGGGCTGCTGGGTTGGATCAGGGGAACAGATGTCTATCAGATCCCTGACCTAACCACGGAGAAAAAGTTTTAATGCCTTTAAAAAGTGCCCAATTGCCTGATTTTGCCAAGCTAGTTTGACACATTACCTTATTCATGAGCTATCGTTTTCATCCCAAGAGCGTATAAACTGGGTAGCATGGAAAGGCATGTTCAACTGAATAATTGACATTCAACTGTGCAGAAAGAAAATTGAATAGGCAAGAAGTCCAGCTGCATATCAATGCCTCAGACTGGTTGCCATATCCAAAACCCAGCAGATCGTCTCTTCCTTTCCTTTTTCCTAAGATTCAGTCTACAATGAGCAGGAGTCCACACACTCCATAAAACTAAATAAAAAATAAACTAGACTAAATAAAAAGTAGAAAGATATGAAAATGTAACTAAGGTGATGTGCACAGGAGAGCAATACAAATGATCTCATCAAATGCTTACCGTTGCTATTTTTGGAGAGACAGTGGCTGGTTTTTAAGTTTTTGTACAAAATTACAGCAATGTATGAAAGACATGAATAGTTCTGCAGATCTGGCGACTGGCTGCAAATAAAGCAATAATACTTGCCATAGCAGCATGCTAGGAAGTTCCTTTTACAATCAGTTAGCTATCAAGCCTGACAATTCACACATAATCATTTAATGTATACCAGTAGAAAAGCTTTAGTACCTCTGGGTTATTCACTGTAATCTGTCTGGCCCTTGTTTGGACATGCAAGTTCTTCAGTACAAGCACTGTCTGTACTTTGGATTCTGTACAGCATAGCACAGAACAAACTGTTGGTGTTTAAAAAGGAAATGATTAATATTTCCCCTATTTACCGGACTAGAAATTCCAGTAGATACCATCAGATTTTCACAACTAGTTTCTGCTGGTACCCAAGCACACAACTGCTTGTGAATACTAGCAGTTGTGTGCTTGGGTCTTGACAGAAAAGTATTCAGCAAGAAACACTGAGAACTGAAAAACCCCAAACCCACTAGAATTTCCATTAGAGTGAAGTACTTCTCTCTGACAGTGAAGCACAAAGTTCTTTAGCACCAGCAGATGGGATACTCTACATTATGTCACTGAACCTGTCCTTAACCCAAAATTGCAATTGCCAGTGACACATGTACTTCCAAGAAGCACTGAGAATGGAGCTACCCCTCACTCCTGACTGATTTTCTGCCATGTGCTGGCTTTTTGGAGTAGATAGGTCACAGGGGCCAGCACAGGTGTGGCCCAAACATATGGACAAGAATATAAAGAGTGACATGGTGGGGTAGGGTAAAAAGCCCCATCTTAAGAGCTTCATTCAGCAACCACTCTCTACTCCTGGTCACTCTACAAAAAGACTGTGCACAGTTAGATCTGGTGCTCATTTCACTCTGCTGTCACACTTTTCATCCAGTGCTGGAGTCCTAGAGGACAGAAAAGTATGTGCTGCAAGACTGCACCCTCCTGACTCTGCCAGGACATGTGCTGAACATGTTGTCTCACAGCTCACACAGAAGTTGAAGACCTGTCAGCAAGACATGCTACGTTTTTGCAAAGAGAGGAAGAGAATAGATTTTTTTGGATCCCTGCTGTGGAAAGTGGGGTTTTTTTTAACAGGTCTCCAAATGCTCTGCTCTAGGACTATGTCTCTGGACCTGTATAGAGATGATATTGCACAATCCTGAACTTTTCTTTTAATCTCTCACTAATAAAGCTTACTGAGGAAATATGCTGCTACCAAGAATAGATAATTTGATTAATCAGAAGTCTGGGTCTGTACCCACAACAACCTCTGCCTGCTCCAATCCTACACAGGGATGAAGAAGAGAGGAGGGATCAGGGCAGGAAACAAGCATGTCTGCTACTGGAAAGGCTTTTCTAATGTGACTCTAGTTAGTCTGGGGGCTTGAAGAAGCAAGGCAATGAGCCACACTTCAGAAACCAGAGAGAGCTGAAGGAGTGATCTGCAAAGCCGAAACTGGTAACATTTCCTTGAACTTACCTGGATGACAGAGGAGTTCAAAAGCCCATGAGCTGTGTGTGCCAGTGAAACACACACTGTCACAAGGCACCATCAACCTCCTTGTGTTTTTGTCTCTGTGTCAGAATTTTGGTGTCATGTTCAGTGACAGCACAGGCTTAGAAAAGAGCTCCATGGCTCAGTAATTCAATGCTACACTACCAAGTTTTACAGATATCCTGCATCTCTCCTGCGATATATTCACCATCAAAACATAAATATATCCTTCCAAAGTGGATAATTTTCAGCAGTAGGAACCTGAAATCAAGCTCTAGAAAAGATTTGTAAGGTGATAATTTACATGTACTCGAATAACATCTCCCAAGTAACGCAGGCACATCTGAAATTTGTCCCATTAGGTGAGTGTTTTCCAAATAAGTGGTCTGGGAGTCAGCCCTGCTGGAGTCAGCCTCTGCAGCATTGCCAAAGAGCAGATTGGCAGCCTAAAGCTACAGCCCTTATTCTCTGGAAATCACAGAATCACGGTCTTCACAAATGTGCTTTACTTGTCAGATTCTTGGAGGATGGAAATTGTCCAGTATAAACTGTGTTGAGACCACAGTTTTGCAACATTGGAAGGAAAAAATAAAGTCTAAGCTCATGCCAACCTTGTAACCACATCAGCAGCACACTGGTCTTATTTAGAAGTACAAGTCTGCAGCAGTTTGGACAGCCCAGGGGAATTTCTCCAGATTTATGTCCGCATACCTGAAAAGGTTTTGGAATGAAATCTGTTGAGAGGAACAGAGGAGGACAAGGATGTTCAGAATTTAATTTATATAAGCTACAGTAAACAACTAAAAATTAAACTAGAGTCTGAAACAGCCCTAGTCAAAGCCTCTCCCTCTTTATCCTTTTCCTCGTGACATTTATTGCAGGGCCCAAGAGAGGACTGGAGAGTATGCGGTGATACGAGTCAAATGTAAGACATTTTCCAAATGGGTGAGGGGAGAACGTTTTCTCTGAACATGTTCCAGGAGCAGACCTGAGAAAAATGCCTGATCTGCAAAGGCCTGATGAAGAGTGAGCCTTTCATTGCACGGCATTCCCTTTGAAGCTGCGAAAGTGTATGTGATTGAGGATGCATTTCTGTCACGGCTGCCTTGGGAGCCACATATCCTGTGCTCACCGTATTTTATTTTATTTTAATCTGTGATGTTTGACATTTTGAAGGGTTTGCATGCGGTGGACATGATGGTAAACACTTGAATCACACCAGGAACATCAAGAACTGCCAAGTCAAACACCAGAGCTGCACAGGAGGCTGAGACAAGGTCTCCAGTGATTTGTCAGTGGTGATGGCACTGAGGCTCACAGTGGCCCTGGCAGTGGGGTCTCTCCTTCCTCTGGATTTTAGGACTGGGGCAGGCAACTCCACAATCTTGCCAGGATTTAAAAGATTTTTACCAAATACTGACAAGTGTAGTCAGCCAAGAAGAGATGTTGCCTGCAATTTCCCAGAGGAAAACAAGCCATTGTGAGAAATGACTGGGTGTTGCTGCTCTGCATTTATGTCTACCTACACTGAGGCATTTTGCTATGTCTGCTGAGTGCATTTGCTGAAAAACTCATCAAAACACATCAGTCATCTTTAGAAATAAGTCTATTTTTCTAATATTATTTCTGTATGTGAAGAAAATCCCTCAAAAATGGCTTACATGTGCGGCCTTTTGCAGCAAAAGCCTGTAGGTATTTCGGGCCAGTGTTTCCGAAAGCAAATAATTCAGATTTAGAAATAAATAAGTGATGAAAATTTAAGTTTTTGACAATGGGGATGGTGAGTGGGGGTAGACAGAATCTCAAAAGTTTATCTGAAAAGCAATTTCTGAAAACCTGGATCTTGCCAGCTTCTCTGAGCCTCTGGTCTCCAATCTTACTTGGGTTGACTTCAGCTCAGGGAGCATGAGGAAGAGGATGAGCCTTCCTTGATCAATGCCTTGCCCCTGATTCAAGAGGCTGATGCCTCTGGACTGCCACAGAAATTATTTAGGAGAGTCCCTCTCTGAGGGAGGTTAAGGAGGCACTGAGGGATGCTGTAGAGCAAACAAGATGGGAAAGGACCTCCCAGACTTTCTAGGCAGAGCCTTCCTTGCACAAGAATAACACATAAAACCTTTCATGGAGCTATCCACCACCATCCAGACAGCACTTTGGTTTTGCTCACTGCTACTCCAATCGGAAAATAGTTCCAGGACCTCCCTGCTCTTCTGATTAGGACTTCCTTCTAATCTCCAGACTAAATTTATTTGTGAGCTGTGTATAACCATTTGTTTGTGTGCCAGCATGGCCTTAAAACTAAACCCCCGCCCCACAACCCTAAAAAAAAACCCTAAAATTTTTATATTCCCTGTTGTTTGCTCCTGATGTATTTATATAGAGTGATCCTATCTTTTCACAGCCACCCCCCTGTCAGACTAAACAAGTGCCTGCTGTGCTGGGACGGCCCATGGGACACCCACTGGCCCTTCCACCTTTTGCTGGTCTGAGGGTGCCCAAGGGAGAATGAGGGGCTGAGCCAGGACCCAGCAGGGCTGCACAGAGGGGAGACAAGGTGTTTCTGATGGCTCCCTTCACTGTCTGTCCTTGTGTAGGATGGAAGAAAATGTTAATAGGAGGGAAGCAGATGAAAATTTTAATAGGAGGGAGCTGGGGAAGGGTTTTACCCTGCAGGAGCTGCTCTGCAGGACTGAACATAGGGCACAGCCCTGCAGCCAGCACAGCTCAGCTGCGCTGTGCAGAGCAGATCAGGGGTTTGCCACAGAGGGTTACAGACCCACAGAAGGACACTCAAGCAGTGCATGAGCTGAAAACTCATACCCTAGAGCATACTAAACCCCTCTTTGCACTTGCATATGAAGGACCATAATTATTCCTTCCCTCCATCAAGAGGTTTTTGTATAGACAATTTTCAAAGCAGTGCAACAGCTACATACACACCCTGCCTCAGCTTCATGTGCTGCAGAGAGGAGGACAGAGGCTCACATAGCCAAATGCACATTTCACCCAGTATTACAAGGCAAGAACTTTCAGCTTATCATTTCACTGGACAAATGATACAAGCAAAGCATGGCTGAGCAGCTCCAGGCTTGGCAAGAAAGGCTCTCAGATAAATCAGGGTAACGTGTGGCTTTTTTGACAAGCTACCACCATAAAAAGCCCCAGGGCATTCTGAAATATGGCTGGAAACAAACAGGGCTTGACCATATGTGACTGAGAAAGTTATTAATCTCTTCAGAAAAACTTCTTCCATGTCACACAGGAAACTTGCCTTTTTTTTTTTTTTTTTTTTTTTTTTAATTAATGAGTTAAACTGCAACAAATAGGAAAGCTTAACTGCTTGTGGGGTGGCTGAGTCTCTTCAGGCCCATATTCAAATAAAAGGACAAAATATAAGCAAAAGTAAGCATCTTTCAGTTTGGCTGCTTCCCCATCACCTTGCAAACAAGTTATTGGGGTCTTTCTAGTTCCCTGCCTAATTTTTCCCATATCCAGTATGCAGGCACTGCTGGGGAAGCACAGTGACTGTGTGGTAGTGGGCAGCAGCACAGCAGCTCCTGACAGCTCAGAACCACAAGTGAGGAATGTTAGAGCCACAACTCCAAGGTGTTTTCTGCTATAAATTGTAGTGAATTTACTGCACCAAGAAACGACCTGGTTTCTTGGAGAAAATTATAGGCAATGTGTCAGCTATAAATGATTTATGCATAAAGCAACCTGTACTGCAGGAACCCAGGGGGTATAATAACAAGACAAAAAATCATTTAATCTTCTATGTAAATTTAAGAGGGCAGGAATTTTGGAAGAACTACTTGTTTCTATTCCATCTTGTGTTCCTGCCAAGTAAAGACAGCACTTGAGCAGAAAGGCACTGATGTGGAGCAGGTAGATAGGCTTGCCAATTTCCAGCAAGATACATTTTAAACTGGCTTCTCCGTTTCAGTTCAACACCCTCTGAGAATTGATTGGTTTCCATTTGACAAGAAAGGAGTCAGGAAAGCAGAAGACTCTTTCTGGGCTAGATAAACTCAGCGTGAGCAATGCTGTTGGTAGGCCCAATGAAACTGAAACATGCTGGCATTCAGCAAAAACTGATTCCTCCCCCCTTATTCACAGTCAATACATTCATTCTTAGGAGATTCCTGTTGGAGTAAGACCATAGGGGAGCAAAGAGAGCTGAATCAGCTAAGATTTGAAGAATTGGCACTGGGCTAGGCTTTGCAGGCAAGCAGACACTTCACATCAAATGTCATTGCAGATAGGCAGCAGGAAATGAAGAAGTGTCATCAAGTTTTCTCACCTGATTTTAAAAATTATTTGTTAATGAGCTGCAAGGAGCTAATCTGGTATTATACAGTAAAAATAGGTAGTCACACTCTGGTTAGACCTTCTCCCAGGGGCATTTCAGGCAGGCAAATCAGTGAGCAGCTTGTACCAGGCTCTCACTTTTCTGGGAGCACAGCCCTGGGCTGCAGAGAGGAAGCAGAGCCAACGCTCCAACTTCTCTAATTTCATCCCCAGTGTCCCCAGATCTCTAAAATGAGACAGAAAATGGGCTGCTCACTCAAGCACTGCTCTGCCTGGTCCTTGTGGCACAGGGATCTTTTCCTGCTGGGGAATAAGGGCTGCCCCTTGCTCTTACTGTCACCACCAAGGAATAGCACAGTGAGATAAAGCAAACAGATGGACATGGAGCCAAACCCGCAAACCCTTGCAATTTGCTGTTCAGGTGCAACTTCCCTCAGTGGTTTCACAAAGGACTAAGACTGAAAGAATGAGGTCCATGAAATATTTACCATTACTGTACACCATAATGAGTTTTCTGCATATCTATATGCAATACACACACACACATATAAATGCAGGGCACACACACACATATATGCAATATGTCTGAGTTATGATAGCTCTGGGAGTGATTGCCTGGAATTGTCTGCCCATTGTAAATTAAATATGACAGTTCTACATCTGCATTAATGTTATTACTCTTTTAAGACTCTTCTTTCTTAGACACTGGCATTGGTCTCGCAGTCTGTTAACATAGGTCACACTCTTCTCTCTTTATTTTTCTTTTGGCATAACACATACAGAGGAGGTCTTATCTCTTCATGGTCTTGCAGCTGGGATCTAAAGAAGCCAGTGAGGGTCAGGAAGATTAGAGGAGCTTTGTAAGGGACCACCCAAAGTAGGTTTATAGCAATTGTGCTTTGTTATCGATTGCAGAGAGCACAGCAAAACAACAAGGGTGAAATAAAGAATTCCTTTTTGCAAGGATAAGTCATTTGCATTAACTTTGTCCTGAAGGGAAATCGAGGCAGAACAGTAGACATCCTTCCCAAGAGCTGTGATGTAGAAGCATCTTTTTCACCAGTATTATGGTAGTGCTGTTGTGCCATGGTGATTAACAAACCATGGAGTCATGAAGGTAAAACAGTAACACATTTTGTATTACTCAGGAGACACAAGTTCAGCTGAGCTTCCTCATTGTCCCAGATTCAGCCCAAGCAGGTCTCCAGTGCTGAGGTGCACACTGATTCCATAAGCAGCCCTGGCATCCCCCCACCCTGACCAAGGAAGGTAGCAGGGGCTTCTCCTTTTGGCTGCCCAGCTGCTCCACTGTCTCTGCCCTCTTTCAGTTCCCCTGCAATCAAAGGTGCCTTATACTCCAGTAAGTCTCTGCTGCCCTCCAAGTCTCTGCATTGGCTGTCTTGTTTTGTTCCTGCCTCTCATTTGTTTTTAAATGAAACCAAATGACTGTCCTTTAATCAACCTCCAAGCTGGAGAATGATCAGCCTAAGTTTCGGTTCTTTTTTTCACCTATGTGCTTATGTAGCCACACCACACTCATTGGTTTAGGGTCTATCTCAGCCTACAGGCTGGCTTTTACATTCACTAAAATTGACAGAATTTTTTTCCTTCCCAGAACACATGCTAGGAAAAGGGAATCACTACCTGCTGTAGGAACATTTCAGAGATGTGCTAGATGCATTCCCCCTTATGTCTCAGTTCTGCATTAAGAAGTATTTTCCTGAATAAGTTTACACATTTATTTTGTGATTTGTGACATCTTACATAAGAATTTATTACTAACTGTGTGAATTGATCAGTACCAAAAATATCATGGGAGTTAAGGGGGAAATGACACTCTCATGGTGTGCTACTGACATGCACAGCCTTGTACTGGGCCTCACGAAGAACTAATTATTATAGACCTCTTTGGAGAAAAGGGGGCCTCATTGTTAACCTATTGAAGAACTTTGTGCAGTTCTTACAAACAAATGAATGTCTGTAACAAGACCTTCAGATGGAAACATAACTTGATTTACTCAATATTTTGCAGTTTATATGGCTGGGGAGACAGCTCAGGACAGAGTCAGTTAACAGACTGAGGATAGAAATTAAGAACAGGACTTAACTTTCCATAGCAGCATGTTTAGACAGGAAGAAAAAGATGTGGTTTGTGTTTAGTGAGCAGCTAGTAAAATGAAATATGATATGTGTATGTGCTAGTACACCCTGATTCTCTCACTCAATTTTCTGCTCAGATACCATAAAGCTGAGTTACTGGCCAGCTGCAGCCAACTGTGCTGCTCTTTAAACATTATTATACTATTCTAGACAAGTAGGTAAAAAAAGCCTGGCATGTGAGCTGCCTAGCACAAGTTCACTACAAAGAGGCTGAGTACCAAAGGCTTCACCTGAGATCAGAACTTCAACATGGTTTAGTGTTCCCAAGTCCCACAGGGGGTAGAGACTTTTCAAGTATTATTTTTCCAACTTTTAAACCAATGTCATGGTCTACCATATGCCAAGAGGTGTGGAATGTCCCCAGCTGAGGTTTCCTCTCTGGTCCAGGATCATCATGCCTGTCAGCTGGGTGGAAGATTGCGGTGCTCTGCTGCTCAGGTGGGCCTGTTCTGAGCAAGGAGGCCACTGTGATGCCCTGCATGAAAAATACAGGATGTAGCTCATTCTGTGGGAAAGGCTGAAGAAGAAGCAAACTATTACAAGAGACTCCTATTCAAGGTGTGAGACATGACTGAGAGGAGAAAAATTGGCTTCAGCCGGATAATGACTTTATTTGATCAGGTAATAAACAGGATTAAGAACCAGCATCCATTTAAAGACCTCCACCAGATAATTTCAGACTTCCTCAAAATGTTGCTTGCCCTCTCACTGACAAAATGCTACTGAATTTTCTGGCAGGGCCTAGATTTAAATACTGCCATACACCATACTGACATATGGTGTTTAGGTCCAGGACAATTGAAATCAGTCAGAGTTCTGCTGCGTATTTCAACAGAAGAAAAATTAGCCCTGTAAATTATCAATTCTATAAAGGGAGATCAGCATTTGGCTCCACCTCAGTATATCCCATTGCAGGAAACTGTACATTTCTAAGTTCTGAAGGATAGAGAGCAAAACATCAATTCACAAGCAGTCCTCATAGGAAAGTGTCACCTATCCTGCACTTGGCTGCATGAAGCATCAGTATGCCAAAGAAAATGTGAATAAAAGAACTTTTAGAATAATACGAACAACCTTAAGAACTGATGTACTCATCCCATACATTTTAAGGAATATGTCTATACTTAGTCTAGCAGGCTTTCCCCAATGCAGTCTCTCTCTTTTTTTTAAAATTCCCATCAAATTTTACTGCATTTGTATGATATGCAATTAATGAGCCATAGAATCATCGAAATTAGAAATGAGAAAGATGCATTAAGTCATCTAGTCCATCCCCTGACAGTGCAGGATTGTTCCCTGCAGTGTATTTTTATATTTTCTAATGCTCTGTACAGTCCAGATTTAAATGTCTCCAGAGACAGAGTTTCCACCAATTCATTTAGAGGACTGCTCCATGGTCCTGCAGCTCTCACTCTCTGGAAAATTTCCCTCTTAAGGACACGTACATCTTTCTTTTCTCACTTCCACTTCTGTTCTAGCTCTTATCCCTCCTACCAGCTCAAATGATTCCCCTCCTCCCTGCTGATATTTATACTTTATGTCATCATGCCCTCTCCTTTGATATTGCTTACATAAACTATACATATTCAGTTTTCATGCTTCCTTACATGCCCAACTGTTTCCCTCCAGCCCTTTAATCATTTTACGTTGCTCTCTCAGAACCCCCTTCCCTGTTGTCTGCTTCCTTCTGATAAAAAGGCAGCAAGGGCAGGATTCCAGGTGTAATTTTTCCAGGCTTATACAGGAAAATGGTGTTGCCCACCTGTTCCACACCACTCAATCACTGTGGCTCCTCAGCTGCCATACTGCCTTGAAAATGCCAATGTGAGTTGCTGCCCAGTAGTACTCGTGTGTTGTGATTACTGAATGGATTGCAGAAGCAAACCTCAATGAGGTCTCTGACTGCTCAAAATGGCCAATGTTAGTGAATGATACACATGGGTTGTCAAAAAAAAGAAAAAAGGGAAGGTAAAAGTGAAAAGCAATACCACTGATTTGTTGATTTGTTGCATAATTTTGAGAGGTTTCTAGGGATATTTGGATATTTTAAAGCACTGAGTACTGGATTTTGTACTTTCCC